>NC_056736.1:751432361-751569861 GCF_019279795.1 Protopterus annectens
AAGTT
The DNA here is from genome assembly GCF_019279795.1 of Protopterus annectens. Classification (NCBI taxonomy): domain Eukaryota; kingdom Metazoa; phylum Chordata; order Ceratodontiformes; family Protopteridae; genus Protopterus; species Protopterus annectens. Next base: position 751,432,367 of record NC_056736.1, read on the forward strand.
CGCAGATGACTGCAAACTAGGAGCCATAATCGAAACTCCTAACAATGTGAACATCCTACAAAAGGGTCTCACTGAGACAGATGCCTGGTGTCAAAAGCCATGGCCTCAAGCTCAATGCCAAAAAGTGCATTGTCATCCCCTTTGGTAAAAACTCTGTACCCATGAACTACAACATATGCAGTAGTATACTTAACACCGAAAGTATGATAAGAGATCTTGGGACACAGGTGGACAGTAGTCTCTCCTTTGAGAATCACATTGCCACAGTAGTCAGGAAATCCTTCTATGTGGCACACCTCATCACAAAAGGTTTCTCATCCAGAAAAAAAGAGGTCATTGTTCCCCTCTACTCATCACTCATTAGACCCATTATAGAGTACAACGCCCCTTTTGGTATGTACCAAACAAGACATCTACAACAACTGGAAAGGCCACAGAAATACCTCACAAAGAGGATTACTGGCCTCAAACAGATGCCTTATGCAGACCGTCTCAAAAAACTCAAGCTTTACTCTGTCGCTTATCGCCTACTCAGAGGTGATCTCTGCCTAACATACAAAGCTATGTCAAACCCAGAGCTGTTGGACATGCTCCACTTAAAGAAATCCCAATCCCTCCGAGCTACACGCTCTAGGGACCTAAACCTTGTCAGCACAATAAACAGATCATACCAGAGGGATACATTTCTGTCCCAGACACTTCCCATACTCTGGAATAAACTACCTATCTATATCAAACAAAGCTCCTCATTAGCACTCAAGAAAAATCTTGATGATTGCATGGGAAATAGGAAATTCGCCCCGGGTAATCACCTCTGTGGCTCTGCTCGACAGTGACACAGGAAAATAATTTTCTTGGGTGGCAAAAGCCAGGGTACCTTTTTGGCTGGGCTTGTATAGGCCCCAGAGCCAATAGCCTAGTACCTACCTATGAACCTATACAGGAAAGTCCCTAGTATCAGATTGTATTCCTATGTATGACCGATATACAGGAAAGTCCCTAGTAACAGATGGTATATTCCTGTGTATGACCAATTTACAGGAAAGTCCTAGTAAAAGATGGTATTCCTGTGTATGACCATTTTACAGGAAAGTCCTAGTAAGAGATGGTATTCCTGTGGAAGTTTGGAAGCTAAGAGGGAAAAATTGATAAAATACGGTTAAACAAAACTTTCCAGATCTTTAAGAGGAGATGTACCAGCATCCTGGCAGAAAGTGGTGGTAGCTGTAATACCTAAAGAGAGTAAAGATCCATCAGATCCAGCTTCATACAGGCCCATTTCAATACTAAATCATCATAATAAAGTGTTTATGTCTATAATGGTTAAAAGGATGGCAAAAGTGATGACAAAATTTATAAATATGGATCAATGTGGTTTTGTGGAGGGGAGGCAACATTTGACAGAATTAACAGAACATTGATGATCCAGAGAGAAGCAGAATGTAAAAAATACCATTGTTATTGGTGGGTCTTGATGCAGAGAAAGCATTTGACTACAAAGAAGACTGAGACTTTATGAGCAGGACAATGGAATTATTTGCATTCCCTGATATAATTATAAGACTGATTAGAAGTATATATGAGAGATTGGAGATGAAAATTAAAGTGGGTGGGGTCCTCTCTGATCATTTCTCGTTGAGCAGAGGAACTAAACAGGAGTGTCCTCTTTCCCTTTTGTTGTTTGCATTATATTTAGAACGACTGACAAAGAAAATAAGGGACTTGGAAATTCAAGCATATAATTGGTATGGTAGTCAAGAAAAGCTGGCTCTATTTGCAGATAATATTATTTTATACCTGACTAACCTAGAAAGGGACATTACAGTGTTGTGGAACATTTTATGACAGTTTCATATCTTCTCAGGATACAAAATTAATGAAGCTAAAACAAAGGCAATAGTGGTAAATTATGTACCCCCACACGAACTGGTCTAATAATATCCATCTTTATATGGACACGATAAAAGTAAGTATTTAGGAGTATAGTTTAGAAATGACTCCATTGCGGCAGGTAAGGATATGTGGGAAAAGAATAAACAGTAGATAATATAAAAACTGAAAACTGGAAGCTTTGTTATATGGCTATGGATAGTAAGATACAAGTAGTTAAAATGTTTTTAGTCTCTTTAGTCTTATACACAGATCAGACATAGTTTACCAACCAGAGGAGAAGTTGTGGATAGCAACTAAAAAAGAGCTGAAGAATTTTTATCTGGGAGGGGAAGACCGCAAGGGTCAAGTGGGATAACTGATTCTTCCAAAAGAACAAGGCAGACTAGGATTTGAAGGGGTATTTTAGAGCAACACAATTAAGGCTCTTATACAGAACAGAAGCAGAACACAAGCAGAAAACTTTTCAAAGTGGAAAGGGATGATGAGAATACGGGGGGGGGGCTCAAGAAACAAGGACACACTGGGATTTTGGATGCAGTTCCTTAAGGACAATACCAGTAACGATACAGAATACTAATTAACATAAAGAAGGCAGCCCCAAAGATATTCAAAGATAAATACAGGCAAAGGCATCCATATATGGAAAATTTCATAATAAAAGAATAATATCACAAAAGTAGAGTTGTGTACACTTACCATAAATGTAGATGTTCGAGTGTATTCACTGTTGCAGTCATCACATTACGGTTATCTGCTTGCAGTAGCCCTCAGTTGCCCTGATTAACAAAGTCTTGGGTACTGCGTCGGTTGCTGTCCCTTCTTCTGTGACGTCAGGTCGTCAGGGGTATAAAACATGCAGCCGATGTCATTACCTCAGTTTTTCTTGCCCCAGATGTCAGGTGCCCCACAATGGGAAGCAATTAAATCCATAAACATACAAGGATATACCTCCAACAAAAAAGCAAATACACCAAAAAGCTTTGAGCATAGTAAAGGAGAGTAGAGGTATAGCCAAAAGAAGTAAGGGGGCTGGAGGGAGGGTAACCAGGACTGCAACAGTGAATATACTCGAACATCTACATTTATGGTAAGTGTACACCACTGTACTATGTTCTTCGTGTTTCACTGTTTTAGTCATCACATTTGGGTAGATTCCCAAAGCTAAGGATGGGAGGAGGAATTTAGATAGCATTAGGACCAGCTAAAAGGCCCTGCAAGATTGCAGTGGCAAAGCCAGCTCTGGATTTAGAGAAAATTGGCAGATGGTAATGCTTGGTGAAAGTATGTACAAAACTCCAGGTAGCAGCTTCTAGGATGTCCCTGGTAGGGACACCTCTGAGAAAGGCTGTAGAGGTAGATGCAGCCCTGGTTGAGTGGGGTCTGATCCCCTGTGGGATAGGTTTTCCATGGTGCTTGCAGCAGAAATGAATACAATGGCCTATCCATTTGGAAATGGTTTGCTTTGAAATAGCCTTCCCCTCTGCCCCTGCAGCAAATGCCACCAGCAGTTGGTCATATTTCCTTTGAGGTTTAGTCCTCTCCAAGTAGAATCTAAGTTGCCTGTGCACATCTAAGGAGTGCAGTATCCGTTCCCCTTTGTTCTGTGGATTATGAAAGAAGGTTGGCAAATGAATGGACTGACTAAGGGCCACACTGGATACCACCTTGGGCATGAAGGAAGGATTGGTCCTGAGGGACACCCTGTCCACATAAAAGATGATGAAAGGCTCCACTGCCATGAGGGCCTGTAACTCAGATACCCTTCTTGCTGAAGTGATTGCTAAAAGGAAAGCTGTTTTCCAAGAAAGGAATTTTAAGTCTGCAGTAGCAGCTGGCTCGAAAGGAGGAAGAGCGAATTTCTCCAATACAAAGTTAAGGTCCCAGGCTGGAGTTGGAGCACTCCTGGGTGGTCATAAATATTTGGCCCCTCTGAGGAACTGCATGATAAATGGATGAGAGAAGAGGGGAGGTTCTGTGTTATAATGAGCTGAGGCGTGAATTTTGATGGAGGAGAAAGACAGGCCCTTGTGAAGCATCTCAATTAAGTACTGTAAAATCTGAGGTAAATTGGGCACTGCTGTGCTCATCCCTTGAGATTGGTTCCAGGCACAGAATATTTTCCATTTTTCAGCAAAAGATTTTCTAGTACTGGGCCTCCTTGCCACTAAAATGATATCCATCACTGGTTTACTGATGGATGGTAAAGGAGAGATTAGGTAATTAGCCAGGCTGCTAGGTTCAGTGTTTGAAGCAGAGGGTGTAAAATCTGGTTCTCTTGCTGAGACAATAGGGTAGGAGTCTGAGGCAGGTGCCATGGGGCCAACAGTGACACTCTGTGCAAGTGGGGGTACCAGTGTTGGCGTGGCCAGTCTGGTGCAATTAAAATCATCCTTGGTTTGTCCTGTTTGATCTTTAGTAGTACTCCTCTGGAGAGCTGAGGCAGAGGAGGAAAGGCATAAACTGATAGGTTTTTCCAGCTGAAGGACAGAGCATCCACTTTCCAAGCTTGTTTGTGGGAAGTCCTTGTGCAAAATTTGTCCAAAAGATAGTTCTGGGGGGAGGCAAACAGGTCTATATCTGGGCTCCCCCATTTGCTTGTCAACATGTTGAAAATCCTTGGTTCCAGTTTCCACTCGTGTGGGTCCATGAGGTTTCTGCTAAGTTTGTCTGCCAGTGTATTTAGTTTTCCTGGCAGGAATTGAGCTTGTAGATGCACTTGGTAGCTCAGGGCTGTGTTGCACAATGCCATGACTAGTCTGCAGAGAGGGTAAGAATGTGTACCCCCCTGCTTGTTTATGTACCACATAACAGAGATGTTGTTAGTCTTTACCATTAATTGTCCTGGAAGAATGTGGTCCTTGAAGGCTGTCAGAGCATTCTGTACAGCTAACATTTCATTTTGATTGATATGCAGGTGCATTTGACTTGGGTTCCATTTGCCCTGAATGCACTTCCCTGCCAGGTGAGCCACCCATGCATCGTCTGATGCGTCTGTTAGGGTTTGGATGGCAGGGGGTAGTGTGAATGGTAGTCCCTTGTTTTGGTGGCAGGCCTCTGCCCATCAAAGAAACTCTAAGCGTAGGCAAGGTGCGACAGGAATCATTGCTTCTAGATCCTAAGAATGTTGACACCATAGTCTTTTTAGATACCATTGTAGTTTCCTCATATGCAGTCTTGCATATTGAATTAGAAGAATGCAGGAGGCAGGAGGCCATGAACCCCAAGGCTTGTAGTACTTGCCTTAGCAGGGGTTTTGTGGCCACTTGTTTGAGGTAGGTTGTCAAATGAATTTGTTTCTCTGGCGTGAGGAAAGCCATCTGGGAAGTTGTATTCAAGCTTGCTCCCAGGAATATAATCTGTTGACAGGGTACCAGATGTGATTTCTTTTCGTTTATGGTGTACCCCAAACAAGTTAGCACCTTTTGTACAAATGCCAGATGATTCAAAAGTATGTCCTGGCTTTCTGCATGAATTAGACAATCGTCCAGGTATGGGTATATTTGAATATTTCTTTGCCTGCAAAATGCAATGACTGGAGCTAGGCTCTTTGTGAATACCCTGGGCACAGTAGATAAGACAAAGGGCAGTGCAGAGAACTGATAGTGCATGTAGCCTGCTTTGAAGCGTAGGTATCTTCTGCAAGATTCCCTGATTGGGATGTGCAGGTATGCTTCTTTTAAATCTAGTGTTGCCAACCAGGTGTCTTTGCCTAGCATAGGAAGTAATTGGTGAAGAGTCAGCATCTTGAATTTTGGAATTGCCAAAACGGTGTTTAGAGTAGAATGCCATGTATTGCCTTTTCTGGGTACCAGGAAAAGTCTCGAGTAGAAACCTTGTCCCTTTTCCTCTTCTGGTACCAGTTGAATAGCCCCCATGCTTAAGAGAGAAAGTACTTGTTTTTGGGCCTCTGCACACTGATTTGGAGGTAGGTCCGGCCACCCGTTTGGCATTGGCAACGTGTGGAAATGAAATCTGTATCCCTGGGACACTATATTTAAAACCCATTTGTCCTGGGTAACGAGTTCCCAGTTCTTTGCATGAATAGCAATCTTTCCCCCCAAAGGGGCAGTTAGTTGAGAAGTGCTTGGAAGTTTTAAAAAGAAGTCATTGAGACAGTTAGCCATAGGGGGGCGTTTTATTACTCCCAGATTTGGAAGTGGAGGCCCCCCTACTGCTTAGTCCTGTGCGTACCCTGGGACTGAAGCCTGGGAGCTCTGCTGGGTCTGAGTTTGGACTGAGAAGATCTGGAAGAGGCAGAAAAGGACCAGTTCTTGGAAGGCCAATGCCTACTAAACCTTGGAGGTTGCACTTGTAAAAAAATCTTTAACAGTTTGCATAGATTTAGCTTTTTCCTCCATCTTTTTAAGAACAACTTCTGCCTTGTTGCAAACAGGTGGTCCTGGTTTAAGGGAGCATCCAGTAATTTCGCTTTTACATGATCTGGCAAGGATTGCTCCTTAAGCCAGGTATGCCTTCTAAGTACAGACCTAGTTACAGCAGCCCTGTAAGATGCCCCTAGTGAATCAAAACCACATTACAAAGTATGTTTTCCAACCTGTTCAGTAGAATGCATTGAATCCTGTAAATCCTTATTTTCAGCACAATCAGGAATCAACATAATTTTCTGTTTAAGCAATCCAATAATATGCTGCTGATACTTTAACATATGAAACTGGCAATTTAAGGCCCTAATGGCCAAGGTTGCAGAAGTGTATACCTTCTTACCCCACCTATCCAGCACCCTGGAGTCTCTATCAGAGGGGGTAGGATTTTTGGCAGTAGTAGCTTTAATGCCCTTGGGTCCCTGTGAAACAGTTTCAGGATCCACAGTAGGATTTTTGAAAAGGAACTTGAGAGTCAGGAACCCTGTAATACCCATCAGGTTTCCTGGGAGCAGGAGGTAAAGAGTCAGGGGCCAAGCTAGATTCCGAAAAGGCATCATCAACAATGTCCAGTACAGGAGGTATAGCTAAAGGCCTGTGCTGGGGCAGGAGTAAGAAATCCTTAAGTCTCTTTTTAGAATCAGAGAAATCCTGACTTTCCCAACGAAAATGCTCCCCAAGACTATGCAAGGTTTCACCAAAAGAGAAATCCTTTGGGGGGAGGCAGAGGGAATAGAGTCCTCAGCATCAGAATCCTCAAAGGTAGAGAAGGATAAATCCTGGTCATCAGAGGAAACAAAGTTTAGAATCCTGGTCAGAAGTATCATAAGCAAACTCAGTCCTAGGTCTCTTAGAGGAGGAAGGTTGGCTTCCCCTGATTAAAGTAATAAGGTCTTCAGCCATTCTTATCATTTGTTTTTTAGGCATAGAGGTCTGACCATGCAGTCTGGGCATTTTCTAGGCATGGTTCGAGTTTTAGGCCTTGAAGAATTTGATGGCATCAGTTTAATACGCAAGTCAGTAGGCCTGAATACACCCTCAGAAGTCAGTGCCTGCACAGCGGCTCTGGACCCATCCAAGTTAGAGACATCCACTGGTTCCACAGTTGAAGCATCTCGTGGCATACTGGACTCCGAATGGGTCTCAGTAGAGGCCTGAAAATCTGAAGTAGCGGGTATCAGGGGCTGCGAAAGCGCCTCACTGAACACCGGCGAACTGCTTAGAAGTGTCGTTGGCAGCTTTGGACCTAGGCAGCCTGTCTCTGTTTTTATCTTTGCGTTTTTTTCGGAAGGTCGGTAGTCGGATGGCTTACCGAAGACATATCAGGATAATTGAACCGAGCACCAAAATATTTAGAAGCGAAAATATACCGACGACAGATAGTTCGTGGTTTAAATAAGGTACAAAATCGACCGCGAGGTACGTCGTGGTCAGGGCCTTGGCAAGGAATACAGTACGAATTAAAATCTTTATGAGGTATTTGCTTTCCACAAGTAAGGCAATTATGTACTTTTACTGATATCGGTTTAGTGCAAGAAAAAGTTTCCCCAATGGGATACTTAGCTTTTAGTTGAAGACTTCGGTTCTGAAACTCGAAAACAAAAATTTCAGGAGTCGGCCGACCGGCAACTGTGAACTGCTTCTGCTTTGGGCACCACATGGCAAGAAAGACTGAGGTAATCAGGTCGGCTGCATGTTTTATACTCCTGACTACCTGACGTCACAGAAGAAGGGACAGCAACCGACGCGGGACCCAAGACTTTCTTAATCAGGCCGACTGAGGGCTACTGCAAGCAGATAACCCAAATGCGATGACTGCAACAGTGAAACACGAAGAACATCAGGGAATGTAGAAAAGAAAATGAATAAAGCAGAAGTTAGAACAATAGAAGCTGAAGTTATGGAGTGCCTGTGAAGTGAACAATTTGGTGTAGATGGTGTAACACAGGTTACATCAGAGCATGATGGAACGGGTCCCAAAGTAAAGAGAAACAGGAAGCTCAGGAGACATATGAAGAAGAAATATGGACATGGGAAAGAAAGAGAATAATACGGTGTAATATCTATGCAAAGCAGAAATCAAAACTAAACAATACAAAAAGGCAGCAACAAAGACATTTGAAGAGAAACACAGGCGAAGGAATCCAGACATGGAAAACTATACAATACAAACAAATAAGAAGACGAAGAGGAAAAGTGGAAAATGAGATCAGTAACGGAGAAGTTAAAGAAACCGAAATTGAGGTTATAGATTACCTGCAAAGTGATGGAATCAGTGTAGAAAATCCAATTCAGAAAAAGCACCACAACAGGACAGAGCAATGGACATCTAAATTACGGGGAAACCAGTGGAATGGAAAGCAACTGTTCAGCTACCATATGAATAGATATTTTGGAGCCTTCCACAGGAAACCAGTATAAACGTTCACCTGAAGCTGGACAGCAAGGGAAGGAACAGGAAACTGTGGAAACTCTGATGCAGTCAATGTTGAGGAGTGATAGGTCAGTGAGCTCCCATATGACAGAGCAACAGATGGCACAGGATGAAACTGATGAGACTGTCACAGGAAGATGTTATAGAACTTTCGATAGAATGTCCGCAGGAAATGGAAAACAAAAAATGTGCCCACATTTTAGAACAAAATGAGATAACAGAAGAGTTCCTTGATTTACTAGAGATAGATAGACATATTAAGATCAATGAAAGAAATAGACCGCAGAAGGTCAATAAAACCCTAAAATTCATAAGTTTGAAAAAAAAAAATGAACACAGTAATTAGGACTGTCCATAGAGATCCATGTGATATAACAGAAGTAAACAGGATATATTACTGTGCAGCTAAATTAATAACTGATAAAGTTCTACCACAAGAACACGGGGTAGTGAGGGAAAGGAAGGGGAGAAATCGAATACCATCATGGAAATATCGAACAGAGAAAACTATAAAGCAATTAAGAAAAAAAGCGTTAGTGTTAGTATAGGAGAGAGAACAGAACAAAAATACTAAGACAGACGTGATAAGAGCAATCAGCAGTATTAGAACAGACCAGGATCTATCCTGCACTACTGCAAATAACAAACAAAATCTCAGCACAGCCGGAAAAACTTACAAGATGCACAGATAAGTATAAGGAAAAATACAAAATAAGCAATTTATTGATGACCCAAAATAAGTTTTATAGGGAATTGGGAAACAAGGTAAAAGGAACTGAAAGACCACCACAAAAAAGAAATAAATATATTTTGGAGTAATATCTATGAAGATCCTGTGGAACATAAAGATGCTAAATGGATACAAGAATAAAAGAAAATAAGAAGTTTAAAGGTACAGGATATGAAATGGGATGAAGTAACACCCAGAGAGATTGAAACAAATTTAAGAAAAGCCTCTAATTGGAAAACCCCAGGCCCAGATAAAGTACCTAACTTCTGGTTAAAAGTATTAACATATTTGCGAGAAGATTTGGCCAAGAGTAAGAACTATTTATATGCACATCCCAGATACCAACCTGGCTAACAGGAAAAACAATGCTGCTACTTAAGAGTGAACCTGCAAGCTACCCTAAAATTTATAGGCCATTAACTTGCTTTCTGACAATGTGTAAACATACACTAGAACTGATGCTGACAGAGTTTATAGTCATTTAGAAGAAAACTCAATCTTGGCAACAGACCAAAAGGGCAATAAAAGAAACTCATATGGAACAAAGGATCATTTGTTATTAAGTAAAGTCATAGTGGAGAAAGTACAGTTGTGTACCTACCATAAATGTAGATGTTAGAGTGTATTCACTGTTGCAGTCATTACAATTGGGTTATCCTGCTGGCAGGCTACCCTCAGTCGGCCTGAATTCCAAAGACTAGGTCCGGCGTCGTCTGCTATCGCCTCTTCCCTGACGTCAGTGTGCCAGGGGTATAAAAGATGCAGCCGACGCCATTTTCTTCAGTTTTTCTTGCCTCAGATGTCAGGTGCCCCAAAAATGGTAAGCTAAATTATGCCAAAAAGTATGCATGCACATAAAAAAACTTTTCCTTCCTCTACAAGCAAATACACCACATAGGTTGTATAGGATAGAGAAGTACAGTTAAATTCCAGCAAAGAAAGGGGGTATGGAGGGAGGGTAACCTGGACTGCAACAGTGAATACACTCGAACATCTATATTTATGGTAGGTACACAACTGTACTATGTTCATCGTTTCACTGTTGCAGTCATTACAATTGGGTTGAATCCCAAAGCTAAGGTTGGGAGGCTGGTGCTAAATAGGATTAGGAGAGGCTATCGGGCCCTGCAGAACTGCAGTGGCAAAGCCTGCCCTGGATTTAGAGTAGAGAGGTAATTGATAGTGCTTTGTAAAATTATGCACTGAACTCCAAGTTGCAGCCTCTAAAATGTCTTTCGTTGGTACTCCTCTGAGGAAGGCTGCTGAAGTGGCTGCTGCTCTGGTTGAATGTGGCCTAATATCCTTAGGGACTGATTTGCCATGATGTGAATAGCAGAAACGAATACAGTGACCTATCCACTTTGAAATAGTCTTCTTTGAGATAGGCCTTCCTTGTGATGCTGCTGCATACGACACTAGAAGTTGTTCAGTCTTTCTGAAAGCTTTGGTTCTGTCCAAGTAGAAGCGTAGCTGTCTGTGAATGTCCAAGGAATGCAGAATTCTCTCACCCTTATTCTGTGGGTTTGGATAAAAGGTAGGCAAATGAATTGTTTGGTTAAGTGCCACACTGAACACTATCTTAGGCATAAATGTAAGGTTTGTTCTCAGAGAAACCCTGTCAGGATGGAAAATGATAAAGGGTTCTACAGCCATGAGTGCCTGTAACTCTGAGACTCGCCTAGCGGAGGTTATTGCTAGGAGCAGAGCTGTTTTCCAGGATAAGAATTTTATATCAGCTGCAGAGGCTGGCTCAAACGGAGGCAGTGTGAGTTTTTCCAAGACATAGTTTAGGTCCCATGCAGGTATTGGTGCTCTCCTAGGGGGCCTTATGTTTTTGGCCCCTATGAGGTACTGCCTTAGTAACTGATGAGAAAAAATAGGTGGTTCTGTATTGTAATGAGCTGAAATGGCAGAGGCATGAATTTTAATTGATGAAAAAGAAAGGTCCTTCTCCAGTATCTCAGTTAAGTATTGCAAAATCTGAGGAATATTTGGAACAGTCATATCAAAACCTTGTGCCTGGTTCCAAGAACAGAATCTCTTCCATTTTTCTGCATAAGATTTCCTGGTGCTAGGCCTCCTGGCTTCCAAAATAACATCCATCACTGCTTTAGAGAGAGGTGTGCCTTGAGAGGCTACATTATCCGCCATGCTGCCAGGTTTAAGGTCTTGAGTTGGCTGTGCAGTATCTGACCATCTTGTTGAGTCAATAAGTGAGGGATTTGAGGTAATGTCCAAGGTGGGCATTGAGACTAGCTCTTTAGGACTGGGTACCAGTGCTGGCAAGGCCAGTCTGGGGCAATCAGTATCGTATTGGGTTTCTCTTGTCTGATCTTGAGGAGTACCTTGGGGAGGAGAGGCAGAGGAGGAAAAGCATAAACTGTTAGGTCTTTCCAGCTGAAAGATAGAGTATCCACTTTCCATGCTTGCTTGTGATAAGTCCTTGTGCAGAATCTCTGTAGTTGGTAGTTGTGAGGAGAGGCAAAGACGTCTATGTCCGGGCATCCCCAGGTCCTTGTTATCATGCTGAATACTTGTGGATCCAATTTCCACTCGTGGGGATCCATTAGGTTTCTGCTTAGTTCGTCTGCCAGAGTATTTGTCCTTCCTGGCAGAAATTGTGCTTGCAGATGTACTTGGTAAGTCAATGTTGTATCCCACAAGTTCATGGCTAGCCTGCAGAGGGGGTAGGAATGCGTGCCTTTCTGCTTGCTTATGTACCACATGACTGTGGTATTGTCCGTCTTTATAAGCAGTTGTCCTGGATGAAGAAGATCCTTGAAGGCTGTTTGGGCATTCTGAACAACTAGCATCTCTTTTTGATTGATATGTAGATGCATTTGACTTGCGGACCATGTGCCCTGAATACATCTTCCTGCCATATGGGCCCCCCAGGCATAATCTGATGCATCGGTTGTCAATGTCTGCCTGGCTGTGGGTAAGGTGAATGGCTGTCCCGTGCTGTGGTGACAGGCCTGTGCCCACCATCGAAACTCCTGTTGCAGGCAGGGAATGAGGGTAATTACTGTTTCCAGGCTGTGGCAATGTTGAGTCCAAACACTTTTTAGGCACCATTGAAGTTTCCTCATATGCAGTCTTGCATATGGAATTAGCAGAATGCAGGATGCCATGAAACCCAAAGCCTGCAGAATTTTTCTTGCAGATAACTGGGTCTTTGTTGCCAACATTTTGAAATAAGCAGTCAGTTGTTTGTGCTTGTCTGGCGTGAGATAAGCCATCTGGGCAGTTGCATTTAAGCTTGCACCCAGGAATATTATCTCTTGAGAGGGTACGAGTTTTGATTTCTTTTTGCTGACTGTGTACCTTAGGCCTGTTAAGAGTCTTATCACAAAAGTCAGATGCTGTAGTAGAATGTCCTTGTTCTCTGCTTGTATGAGGCAGTCGTCCAAGTCGGGATATATTTGTATTCCTCTTTGTCTGCAGTAAGCAATTACTGGTGCCAGGCACTTTGTGAAGACCCTGGGCGCAGTAGATAAGCCAAAGGGCAGTGCAGAGAATTGGTAATGCTTTGAGCCAGCCTTGAATCTGAGGTATCGTCTGCATGATTGTCTGATTGGGACATGCAGGTATGCCTCTTTTAGGTCTAAAGTCACGAGCCAAGTCTTGCTGCCCAGCATGGGCAGAAGCTGCTGTAAGGTCAACATCTTGAATTTTGGTATATCCAGAAAAGTGTTTAGAATAGATAGGTCCAGTACTGGTCTCCATGCTTTGTCCTTTCTGGGTACCAAGAACAGTCTTGATTAAAATCCTTGTCCCTGCTCTTGCTGTGGTACTTGTTGAATAGCCTTTATGTCCATGAGAGCTGCAACTTGTTTTTGAGCCTCTGCCCATTGATTTTTTGGCAGGTCTGGCCAACCGTTTGCCCTTGGCAGAGTATGGAAATGAAACTTGTAGCCTTGTGACACTATGTCTAGAACCCATTTGTCTTGGGTTATAATGTGCTAATTTTGAGAAAAAAGTGCTAGTTTTCCCCCTAAGAGTGCTGCTAGAAGATAAGTGTTTGGTGCAGGCAGGCAAGGGGAAGTCATTGGGGCTGTTTCCTGTATGATTGTGACTTTTCCTCTCCACCTTTGGAGGTAGAAGCACTCCACTGCTTAGACCTGTGGGATCCTTGCAGCTGTGATCTGCCTCTAGGGCGTCTGGATCTGCCCCTTTGAGGTCTGTCTGAGACTGGAAAGGACCAGTTCTTTGTAGGCCAGGTGTCTGCTAAATCTAGGTGGCTGTACCTGTAAGAAATCCTTGACCATTTGCATAGATTTAGCTTTGTCCTCCATGTTCTTTAACACCTCTTCTGCCTTAACACCACACAAGATATCATGTTGTAAAGGAGCATCTAATAATTTTGCTTTAACATGGTCAGGCAGATTTTGTTCCTTTAACGAAGCATGCCTCCTAATGACAGAACCCGTAACAGCGACCCTGCAGGCCGCCTCCAGAGAATCAAACCCACATTGCAAAGTATGCTTTCCAACTTGTTCAGCTGCATGCAATAATTCCTGCATTTCTTTGTTTTCTGCACATTCAGAATTTGCCATCATTTTCTGTTTAAGCAGTGTCATGATATATTGCTGATATTCGAGCATATGAAACTGGCAATTTAAAGCCCTTATAGCCAAAGTAGTAGATGTGTAAACCTTTTTTCCCCATCTATCCAGAGCCCTGGAATCCCTGTCACAGGGGCTAGGATTTTTTTTGCAGTAGAAGCCTTGACCCCCTTTGGACCCTGAGAAATAGTTTCTGGGTCTGCAGAAGGGTTTTTGAAAAGAAATTTATGAGAGTCAGGGACCCTGTAGTATCTGTCCGGCTTAACAGGAGCTGGAGGTAAAGAGTCAGGGGTCAGACTAGACTCTGAGAACACATCATCTACAATGTCCAACACAGGTGGGATAGCTAGAGGCCTGTTTTGAGGTAGTAAAAGGAAATCTCTGAGCCTTTTCTTAGATTCTGAAAAGTCTTGGCTCTCCCAGTGAAAGTGCTACCTCATGGTATACAAGGTTTCCCCAAAAGGAGTAGTCCTCAGGAGGAGAAGCTGAAGGAATGGATTCTTCAGCATCAGAATCCTCATGGGGGGAAGAGAAAGTACAGTTTTGTACCTACCATAAATGTAGATGTACGAGTGCTAATACAGCTGCAGTAATCACAGATGGGTTCTCTGCCGTCAGGCGGTCCCTCGGTCGGCCGAATTCCAAAGTCTTGGTCTGGCGTCGGTTGTCGTCGCTTTCTCTTCTGACGTCAGTGAGGCCAGAGTATACAAGACACAGCCAACGCCATGTTCTTCAGTCTTTCTTGCCCCAGATGTCAGGTGCCCCCAGAAGGAAGCCAATACATAAATTATGCTTATATGCGTATACATGCAATGCAATATAATCCAAAATCAGTGGTTGCAAGCAAATAAACCATAGAAGGATAACCCAGTCAGGTTGTATGAAGAGGTTGTTAGGCCCCATGCCTTTACCAAATGGGGAAGGAGGGAGGGAAACCTGTACTGCAGCTGTATTAGCACTCGAACATCTACATTTATGGTAGGTACAAAACTGTACTATGTTCATCGTGCATACAGCTGCAGTAATCACAGATGGGTAGAGTCCCAAAGCTACACAGGGTGGTAGGTACTAGGAGGAACTGGGTTGAGCCAGAATGCCCTGCAAAACAGCAGTGGCAAAGCCTGCTCTTGTTCTGGAATATAAAGGCAGGTGGTAGTGTTTTGTGAAGGTATGTACAGAACTCCAAGTGGCTGCCTCAAGAATATCTTTGGTAGGAACTCCTCTGAGGAAGGCTGTAGAGGTAGCTGTGGCCCTGGTGGAGTGTGATCTGATACCTGTAGGAACAGATTTCCCATGATAGGAATAACAAAACCGTATGCAGTGGCCTATCCACTTTGAAATAGTCTGCTTGGAAACTGGCTTCCCTTGAGCCCCTACAGCATAGGACACAAAGAGTTGTTCTGATTTCCTGAAGGACTTTGTTCTGTCCAAATAGTAACGTAGCTGCCTATGGATGTCTAAGGAATGTAGCAGCCTTTCCCCTTTGTTTTGAGGATTGGGGTAAAAGGTAGGAAAGTGTATGGCTTGATTTAAAGCTACCCTAGATACCACTTTAGGCATAAATGATGGGTTGGTACGAAGGGAAAAGTACAGTTTTGTACCTACCATAAATGTAGATGTTCGAGTGCTAATACAGCTGCAATAATCACAGATGGGTTTTCTGCCGTCAGGCGGTCCCTCGGTCGGCCGAATTCCAAAGTCTTGGTCCGGCGTCGGTTGTCGTCGCTTACTCTTCTGACGTCAGTGAGGCCAGAGTATATAAGACACAGCCGACGCCATGTTCTTCAGTCTTTCTTGCCCCAGATGTCAGGTGCCCCCCAGAAGGAAGGCAATAGATAAATAATGCTTATATACATATACAAACAATGCAATATAATCCAAAATCAGTGGATGCAAGCAAATAAAACATAGCAGGATAACCCAGTCAGGTAGTATGGAGAGGTTGTTAGGCCCCATGCCTTTACCAAGTGGGGAAGGAGGGAGGGAAACCTGTACTGCAGCTGTACTAGCACTCGAACATCTACATTTATGGTAGGTACAAAACTGTACTATGTTCATCGTGCATACAGCTGCAGTAATCACAGATGGGTAGAATCCCAAAGCTATGTATAGGGTGGTAGGTACTAGGAGGAACTGGGTTGAGCCAGAATGCCCTGCAAAACAGCAGTGGCAAAGCCTGCTCTTGTTCTGGAATATAAAGGCAGGTGGTAGTGTTTTGTGAAGGTATGTACAGAACTCCAAGTGGCTGCCTCAAGAATATCTTTGGTAGGAACTCCTCTGAGGAAGGCTGTAGAGGTAGCTGTGGCCCTGGTGGAGTGTGATCTGATACCTGTAGGAACAGATTTCCCATGATAGGAATAACAAAACCGTATGCAGTGGCCTATCCACTTTGAAATAGTCTGCTTGGAAACTGGCTTCCCTTGAGCCCCTACAGCATAGGACACAAAGAGTTGTTCTGATTTCCTGAAGGACTTTGTTCTGTCCAAATAGTAACGTAGCTGCCTATGGATGTCTAAGGAATGTAGCAGCCTTTCCCCTTTGTTTTGAGGATTGGGGTAAAAGGTAGGAAAGTGTATGGCTTGATTTAAAGCTACCCTAGATACCACTTTAGGCATAAATGATGGGTTGGTACGAAGGGAAAAGTACAGTTTTGTACCTACCATAAATGTAGATTCGAGTGCTAATACAGCTGCAATAATCACAGATGGGTTTTCTGCCGTCAGGCGGTCCCTCGGTCGGCCGAATTCCAAAGTCTTGGTCCGGCGTCGGTTGTCGCTTACTCTTCTGACGTCAGTGAGGCCAGAGTATATAAGACACAGCCGACGCCATGTTCTTCAGTCTTTCTTGCCCCAGATGTCAGGTGCCCCCAGAAGGAAGGCAATAGATAAATAATGCTTATATACATATACAAACAATGCAATATAATCCAAAATCAGTGGATGCAAGCAAATAAAACATAGCAGGATAACCCAGTCAGGTAGTATGAAGAGGTTGTTAGGCCCCATGCCTTTACCAAGTGGGGAAGGAGGGAGGGAAACCTGTACTGCAGCTGTATTAGCACTCGAACATCTACATTTATGGTAGGTACAAAACTGTACTATGTTCATCGTGCATACAGCTGCAGTAATCACAGATGGGTAGAATCCCAAAGCTATGTATAGGGTGGTAGGTACTAGGAGGAACTGGGGTGAGCCAGAATGCCCTGCAAAACAGCAGTGGCAAAGCCTGCTCTTGTTCTGGAATATAAAGGCAGGTGGTAGTGTTTTGTGAAGGTATGTACAGAACTCCAAGTGGCTGCCTCCAAAATATCTTTGGTAGGAACTCCTCTGAGGAAGGCTGTAGAGGTAGCTAGCTGTGGCCCTGGTGGATTGTGATCGGATACCTGTAGGAACAGATTTCCCATGATAGGAATAACAAAACCGTATGCAGTGGCCAATCCACTTGGAAATAGTCTGTTTTGTAACTGGTTTCCCTTGAGCCCCTACAGCATAGGACACAAAAAGTTGTTATGATTTCCTGAAGGACTTTGTTCTGTCCAAATAATAACGTAACTGCCTATGGATGTCTAAAGAGTGTAGCAGCCTTTCCCCTTTGTTTTGAGGATTGGGATAAAAGGTAGGTAGGTGTATGGCTTGATTTAAGGCTACCCTGGATACCACTTTTGGCATAAATGATGGGTTGGTATGAAGGGAAACCCTGTCCTGATGGAAAATGAGGAAGGGCTGCACCGCCATGAGGGCCTGTAGTTCAGAAACCCTACGAGCTGAAGTGATGGCCAGAAGGAAGGCTGTTTTCCAGGACAAATATTGCAAATCTGATGAGGCAGCTGGCTCAAAAGGAGGCAATGTTAATTTTTCTAGTATGTAATTAAGATCCCAGGCTGGTATTGGTTGCTTCCTTGGAGGTCTTATATTCTTAGCCCCTCTGAGGAACTGTCGTAAGAGTGGGTGAGAAAATAAAGGAGGATCCGTGTTGAACTCTGCAGAAATGGCTGAGGCATGGATTTTTATGGAGGAAAATGAAAGTCCACTGTTCAGCAGCTCAGCTAGATACTGTAATACCTGAGGCAAGTTCAGTTTTCTAGGGTCCGGGCCTCTTTTCTCATTCCAAGAGCAAAACCGCTTCCATTTTGCGGAGTAAGCTTTTCTAGTAGATGGCCTTCTGGCTTCCAAAATGACATCTTGCACCTCCTTGGAGAGTAGGGTCTGTTGTGGTGTTAAGGAA
Source organism: Protopterus annectens (assembly GCF_019279795.1). Classification (NCBI taxonomy): domain Eukaryota; kingdom Metazoa; phylum Chordata; order Ceratodontiformes; family Protopteridae; genus Protopterus; species Protopterus annectens. The sequence goes on from NC_056736.1 coordinate 751,450,595, forward strand.
TTTTCCATGCAGAGAGATTGAGTGTTTTCAGCTGACTGTGAAGAGTTTTGTAGCTGTGCTGAGTCAGCAGAAGAGGCATTAGAGGCAGGGACCAGGGAGGAGTATGTGTTAGGCTCCTCAGGAGTGGGTACCAGTGTTGCCTTGGCCAATCTGGAGCAATCAGTATCATCTTCGGTTTGTCTGTTCTTGCTTTCAAAAGCACCTTGGGCAGAAGAGGCAAAGGTGGGAATGCGTAAACTGTCCATGCTGTCCAACTGAATGAAAGGGCGTCCACTCTCCAGGCCTTTGGATGAAAGGTCCTCGAACAAAACCTTTCCAATTGATGATTCCTGTGGGAGGCAAAAAGATCTATGTCTGGCCTCCCCCATGCTTGGATTATTTCTGTAAACACCTGAGGATGCAACTTCCATTAATGTGGATCTGTCATATTTCTGCTTAGATTGTCTGCCAGTGTGTTTTCCAATCCTGGCAAGTACTGTGCTTGAAGTTAGATTTGTCTTTCCAGAGCCAAGTTCCAAAGAGTCATGGCTAGTCTGCACAAGGGGTATGAGTGTGTTCCTCCTTGTTTGTTTATGTACCACATTACTGTGGTGTTGTCTGTTCTTATCAGTAATTGCCCTGGATGCAGGAAGTCCTTGAAAGCTGTAATTGCATTTATTACTGCTAGCATTTCTTTTTGATTGATGTGAAGGTGCTTTTCCTTTTGGGACCATCTGCCCTGAATGCACCTGTCCTTCATGTGCGGCCCCCAGGCGTAATCTGAGGCGTCTGTGGTTATGACTTGCTTTGCTTGAGGCTTGCAGAATGGGAGGCCTGTGTTTGCTTGACATGCTTGGGCCCACCATAGAAATTCCTTTTGCAAACATGGGATTATTGGTATTATTGTTTCCAAACTGTGACTGTGTTGAGACCATAGATTTTTAGGTACCATTGAAGTTTCCTCATATGCAGCTTTGCACATGGGATTAGAAGAATGCAAGATGCCATGAATCCCAGAGCCTGCAGGATTTTCCTTGCAGTAAGCCTGGTACTTTTGCTAGTATTTTGAAGTACTGAGATAGTTGCCCCTGATTTTCTGGCGTAAGATAGGCCATCTGGGTGTTTGTGTCCAAGTTGGCACCCAGGAAAGTTATTTTCTGAGATGGTGTTAGCCTTGATTTCTCTTTGTTGATGGTGTATCCCAGAGCATGCAATAGCCGTGTCACATATGCCAGATGTTCCAGAAGTATGTGTTTGCTGTCCGCTTGGATCAGGCAGTCGTCCAAATAAGGGTAAATTTGTATCCCTTGAAGTCTGCAGTAGGCAATCACTGATGCCTGGCAGTTTGTGAATACTCTGGGCGCAGTAGATAAGCCAAAGGGCAGTGCAGAGAATTGATAGTGGATTGAACCTGCAAGAAATCTGAGGTATCTTCTGCAGCTTTGTCTGATTGGGACATGCAGGTATGCCTCCTTGAGGTCCAATGTTACCAGCCAAAACTCCTTGCCCAGCATGGGAAGAAGTTGCTGTAAAGTGAGCATCTTGAATTTTGGTACGAGTAGAAATGTGTTTAGGATGGATAAGTCCAAAATGGGTCTCCAGTCGGTTCCTTTCCTTGGTACCAGAAAAAGTCTTGAATAAAAACCTTGACCTTGTTCGTGAGAAGGTACCTCTTGAATAGCTGTCATGCTTATGAGCTTTGAAATTTGTAGTTGTGCCTCTGCCCTTTGATTCTGTGGTAGGTTTGGCATGCCTCTCATTTTTGGAAGAGTATGGAAATGAAATTTGTAGCCTCTGTTTATAATGTCCAGGATCCATTTGTCTGTTGTGACAATATGCCAATTGGTTGCAAATAATGCTAGCTTTCCTCCCAAAGGTGCTGCCAGCTGAGACATGCTTGGCATGGAAATGAGGGAGTCATTGGGTTTGCTTCCTGTATTGTTGTGCACTGTCCTCGCCACCTCTTGGTGCTGGAGTTTGCCATTGTCGTCCTCTATATGATCCTTGTGATTGCCCTCTGTCCCTTGTGCGTCTGTATCTACCTCTTTGGGGCTTGTCAGTGGCTGGAAAGGACCAGTTTTTTGAAGGCCAATTTCTGCTAAAACGTGGTGGTTGGACCTGGAAAAAGGTTTTGACAGTTTGCATGGATTTGGCTTTTTCTTCCATTTTCCGTAGTATCTCCTCAGCATTTGTACCAAACAGCACATCCTTCTGTAAAGGAGCATCTAGAAGTTTAGCTTTCACATGATCAGGCAAGTTTTGTTCTCTAAGCCAAGCATGCCTGCGAATGACTGATCCCGTAACAGCAGCTCTACTGGAGGCCTCTAGGGCATCATAACCACATTGTAAGGTGTGTTTACCCACTTGCTCTGCACTATGCATCATATCCTGTAACTCTTTTAAATCTGGTTGTTCAGGTTGAGACATTTTGTTCCTTAATTGTGATAACAGGTACTGTTGATATTTAATCATATGAAACTGACAGTTTAAGGCCCTCATGGCTAGGGTGGCTGAGGTATATACCTTTTTACCCCACCTTTCTAGAGATCTGGATTCCCTTTCTGCAGGAAGTGGATTCTTGGCAGTGGAGGCCTTCAATCCCTTGGGGCCTTGTGAAATGGTTTCAGGGTCAGCATTATGGCTTTTGAAGAGAAATTGGTGAGAGCTGGGTACTCTGTAATACCTATCAGGTTTGACTGGTGCAGGAGGCAGAGAATCCGGGTTAAGGCAAGCCTCCGAATAGACATCATCAAGAATGTCCAAAACAGGGGGTATCGCCAGAGGTCTGTGTTGAGGTAACAAAAGAAATTCCCTAAGTCTTTTCTTGGAATCTGAAAAGTCTTGGCCTTCCCAATGGAAGTGTTCCCTCAAGGTGTGCAAGGTTTCCCCAAAGGAAAAATCCCCAGGAGGGGATACAGAAGGGATGGACTGTTCTGCATCCGAATCCTCAAAAGGAGAGTAAGAGTGTTCCTCTGCATCAGAATGTTCTGATAAAATGGATCCCTGATCAGAAGAGGGGGAATCTTCCTCCATTCTGGGCCTCTTGTCTGGAGGGGGTTGAGAACCTCTGATAAGAGTAATTAAATCCTCAGCCATTTTAAGCATCTGTTTTTTAGGCATGGGACCTGGAGATGGGCCCTGTGCAACAGGCCTCGTGGGATGCCTGGCTGTTTTGGATTTAGTAAAGGCCTTAATTGAAAAAGAAGATGAGGGCCTAAACACATCATGGGTGGAGGTGGACCTGTCCACATTAGTAGGCTCAACATTAGCAAAAGCTTCAGTGGTTGTAGTCTGGGAAAGGGCTGAGGTCCCAGCGGTCTCGGGTACAGAGGACACCGCCAAAGGAGTGTCGTCGGTAGTCAGGGACTGCAAAGGCGTCTCGCTGAGAACCGGACCACGTGCTGTTTTGGCGGGGACCGCGGGCCTCGCGTGTCGGTCCTTTTCCTTGTGTTTTTGGACAAAATGGTAGTCAGAGTGTCCGACGACATTTTATAATCAAAAGCTTTACCAAAGTAGTGTTGGGCGAACTCCGCCCGACGCTTAATAGTGCGTTTATTGAAGGTAGCGCAAAAGCGACAGCCCGAGACGTTGTGGTCTGGGCCCAAACAAGGTATGCAGAGGGAATGGAAATCCTTATGCGGTATTTGCTTCCCACAAGAAATACAATTATTAACTTTTTCTGACATCGGTCTGAGGCAAGAAAAGTTTCCCCAACGGGGTACTTAGCTTTAATGAAGACTTCGATTTCCAAAATTTTCGTAATTCAGGAGCTGGCCGACCGGCACTTGTGAACTGCTTCTGCTTTGGGCACCGCGCGGCAAAAAAAGACTGAAGAACATGGCGTCGGCTGTGTCTTATATACTCTGGCCTCACTGACGTCAGAAGAGAAAGCGACGCTGGACCAAGACTTTGGAATTCGGCCGACCGAGGGACCGCCTGACGGCAGAGAACCTATCTGTGATTACTGCAGCTGTATGCACGATGAACATCATTCCTGATCAGAAGAGTAATCAGAAGAAATGGAAACCTGATATGAAGATGCATAGTCTGTCTCTTGCCTAGGCCTCTTATCAGGAGGGGGATGGGAACCCCAGATCAAGGTAATTAAGTCTTTGGCCATTTTGAGCATCTGTTTTTTGGGCATGGAGGCCTGTCCTTGTGAATTGTGAACTTATTTCTTTGCCTTTAAAGGTGTCTTTGTCTTTGAAGTAGGTTTAATATATAATTGTTTAGGTCTGAATACACCCTCAGAAGCCGATGACAGCTCAGCAGTTCCGGACCCATCTGAGGGAATAGTCTCCAATACCTTGAGTTTCCAGCGGCCTGGCTGACTCCACGTGGGAGTCAGTAGCGGCTTGCGACTCTAGTAGCGGGCATCAGGGGCTGCGAAAGCATCTCACTGAGAACCGGCGACTTGCTTAGTAGAAGTTTCGTCATCGGTTTTGGACCTCGGTTGCCTGTCCTTTTCTTTTTCTTTGCATTTTTTGTGAATTCCAGTAGTTGGATGGCTATCCGACGACATTGTATAATTAAATCTTCGCCCAAAATAGCTTAATGCAAAATCATACCAACGCTTAATAGTGAGTTGGTTAAATCTAGCACAAAACCGACAACTAGCAACGTCGTGGTCAGGGCCTAGGCAAGGAATACAGTAAGAATGAAAGTCCTTATGAGGTATTTGCTTCCCACAAGATATACAATTATTAACTTTTTTTGACATCGGTCTGGAGCAAGAAAAAAGTTTCCCCAACGGGGTACTTCGCTTTTAATGAAGACTTTGGATCTGAAACTCGAACACGAAAATCTCAGGAGTCGGCCGACCGGCACTTGCGAACTGCTTTGGGCACCGCACGGCAAGAAAGATTAAATAAAATGGCGTCGGCTACATCTTTTACACCCCTGATGACCTGACGTCAGGGAAGAGGCGACAGCAACCGACGCAGGACCCAAGACTTTGGAATTCAGGCCGGCTGAGGGCAACCTTCCAGCAGGATAACCAAATGTAATGACTGCAACAGTGAAACACGAATAACATCAGCTGAGAGCTTGCTGAGGCTAAAACTCTCTCCATAACCTGGAAGGCAGGTCCACTCGAAGAGGGATGGGAGCCTGGAACCGAGAAAGACAACCTCAAAATTGGGGTCACACCCTGCTCCGACAAGCTGCCACTCCAGAGAGAGGGCTCGAAACTGCCATGGCTCCGAAAAGGCGTAGATGGCACCATGGAAACAACCGGATCTGGCCCAAGGATCTCGGAACTGACAGCCAAACCACAGTCCCAGGGTGTGCGACAGATCCGAAGAGGCAAAAGACCACAGAGTCAACACTGGCACTGAGGTGAGATCCACTGTCGGCACCAAGGTAGCTGGCAACGGTAGTGTCGAAGTGGGGGTATCAAGCTCTCAAAAAAGGTTGAAGGAGGAAAATGTGGTGGAGTCCTTGGAGAATAAGCTTCAGCTCTGGATGGGAGAGAGGTTTGTGATGATGCAGGGAGGCCTCTGGCTGCCAAAAGCTGATCCATAATCTGACTACGCCCAATTCTGTGAGACTCCTGCAGGAAAGGATTGACATTCCCGAAAGGGGCTCAGGCCTATCCAGAAAGGGGATTGGTTGCTGACCCAAAAAAAGGACTACTGAAGGGGAATATCTAGCTCCTGGGAATAATTATCAGGAAGACTTTCCGCACCATATGCTGTTGTATGGAAGGGGGCTGTGGAACCGATTGAGAGGATAGTAGTGGCTGAACAGAAACTATTATCGATGCTGAAGAGGTCACCGGCGCCAAAATAATGGTTGGTGCTGAAGAGGTTTGCGTTTTAGTTGGTTCAATGAGTGATGGCACCGAAGTGCGTTTAGCAATTTTTGGTGCCAAAGGTGATGATATTGCCACTTTCAGTTCCAAAGGAGCCATCGGAACCTGCTTTTTTTGGGCCTTTGCTTCACATGCCAAAGGAGAGGTTGTCACAGAGTGGCTTCTTTTCTTTGCCTCTGGTTTAGGAGATTCTGAAGTCTCTGCCTTAGATAGGGCTTCCATAAAAGGACATTTCAATAAGCCTTTTAATATCAGCTTAATGCAAGACTCTGCTAAAGTACGGGCGCTAAAGCCCTGACAAATCATACAAATTATGTCCAAGTGAGGAGCACCCAAACAGCACATGCAAGAAAGATGCCCATTAGAACTGGGCATCTTTCTGCCACACTTCTGACACTGCTTGAATCCGGATGTCCCCTTTTGTTTCTCTGCCATATCTAGAAAAATATAGTTGTGTGACAGATACACACTGACGCACACAAAAGAGGAAGGAACACACTGACGCACACAAAAGAGGAAGGAACACACTGACGCACACAAAAGAGGAAGGAACACACTGACGCACACAAAAGAGGAAGGAACACACTGACACACAAAAGAGGAAGGAACACACTGACGCACACAAAAGAGGAAGGAACACACTGACGCACACAAAAGAGGAAGGAACACACTGACACACACAAAAGAGAAAGGAACACACTGACACACACAAAAGAGGAAGGAAAGAAATGAGAAAATAATTATTTTCTATTTTTTTATTTATTTATTTTTATAGCTATACCAAATATGGCATAAGGAGAACACTCAAAAAGGCAAAGGGAGAAAAGGGAGGAGGGAGGAGAGCTGCTACCAACGACGGTAAAGAGGGTTACCATAAGATAAAAAAGGGGGGCAGAAACAGTTGGAAATACAGTCACTCAAACAAAGTTACGCAACTAACTAGTAAGGGTTTTAATCAAAGGTTTGTAAAAATGGCAATGACAAAATAGAAATATTAAAGCACTTGGCTGAGAGTATTGGCTGACACGTCCAATTATCTACGCGGCAAACAAAATTGGTGGTAATGAAAGACAGGCATTCTGGGTAGAGCCTTAGCTCGAGAGTTTTTGGCTGGCGTGAGCTATGTATAACAGCCAGGTCAGTTCCAAGAGGTCAGAACCAAACCTATCAGTCAAGAATGAATGAAGATTGACATCATATATATAGTTACAAGTATAGAAAACTTCTGGAAGAACCTCATGTTGATCAGGAATGAACACAGGAATATTTAAGGAGAGGCAATTTCAAACCAAGAAATGAAAGGTTAATATTGGCAGCCCAAGATAGTGGGCTACGTACACGTTGATTTACAAAGTCCATTGAACATGTGGGAGAAACAGGCAAATGTAGGTTTTGAAAAACAGAACTGGAAACAGTCACACACCTCATTGCTGGTTGCAATATACTAATAGCAGAAGGACTGTATACTGAAAGGCATAATAATGTGGCAAGACTGTTGCACTGGGTATTGTCAAACATTATGGTACTGAAGTGGCTGAAAAATACTGGAAACATGAGCCACAAAGCATCATAGAACATGATGAAGTCTACATCACATGGGATCATCCGTTACCAACAGTTCAAAAGACAGATGCGAGAAAACCAGATATAGTGGTCCAAAAAAAAAAAAAAAAAAAAGACAAAACTACCATCGATCATTGCAAATGCCACACCCAGTGACTACAGTGTCCTGCGTATAGAGAGACAAAGTAATAAAATACCAGGATCCGCAAACAGAAATGAGAACAATGTGGAAGAAAGATACTCAGACAGTTCCAGTAGTAGTAGGAGCAACGGGTCTTATGAAAAATAATCTACAATCATATTTAGATATGTTACCAATACATGTATCCCCATTCAAATTGTAGGGGGAGTCATTACTGGGCACACTGCGGGTGCTGCAAGGAGTACTTTTGGCCGATCTCAAAGGTCGGAACAATACTAATTTCATGAAGTTTGATCATACTTTGACTTAGGAATGGGGTCCATTCCCATCATGGTATTAAAAAAACAAAATACTTGGAGAAATTAAAAAAATAAATATATTCATAAAGTAGCAGAAAATATTCTAAGACTTAATCCAGTATGGGAATGGAGAAAAGAGATTCTGCTGACAGGGATGACTGCAATTAGGGATACAGACAGTAGCTAAGAGGGAGCTGGAATTTATTAGAGAAAACTGGCAAACGAACAAAGGTACCGGGATACAGACAGTAGCCAAGAGGGAGCTGGAATTTATTAGAGAAAACTGGCAAACGAACAAAGGTACCGGGATACAGACAGTAGCTAAGAGGGAGCTGGAATTTATTAGAGAAAACTGGCAAACGAACAAAGGTACCGGGATACAGACAGTAGCCAAGAGGGAGCTGGAATTTATTAGAGAAAACTGGCAAACGAACAAAGGTACCGGGATACAGAGGGAGCTGGAATTTATTAGAGAAAACTGGCAAACGAACAAAGGTACCGGGATACAGACAGTAGCCAAGAGGGAGCTGGAATTTATTAGAGAAAACTGGCAAATGAACAAAGGTACCGGGATACAGACAGTAGCCAAGAGGGAGCTGGAATTTATTAGAGAAAACTGTCAAACGAACAAAGGTACCGGGATACACAGACAGTAGCCAAGAGGGATCTGGAATTTATTAGAGAAAACTGGCAAATGAACAAAGGTACCGGGATACAGACAGTAGCCAAGAGGGAGCTGGAATTTATTAGAGAAAACTGGCAAGAACAAAGGTACCGGATACAGACAGTAGCCAAGAGGAGCTGGAATTTATTAGAGAAAACTGGCAAAAGAACAAAGGTACCGGGATACAGACAGTAGCCAAGAGGGAGCTGGAATTTATTAGAGAAAACTGGCAAAAGAACAAAGGTACCGGGATACAGACAGTAGCCAAGAGGGAGCTGGAATTTATTAGAGAAAACTGGCAAACGAACAAAGGTACCGGGAGCAGATAACTAGAGAGGGAAGGTAATAGAATTTGAAGATGCCAGGAGTTTATTTGGCCTGCAGGTTAGAGACTGCCCTCCCTATCAAGGTTTGAGATCAGAGTATAGGCAAAGAGAAAGAAATAAGGGGGGCCCTAAACAAAAGACCAGCACTTCTAGAGTTTTTAAACAGAACCTAGAACAGAAGCTGCCAATAAAAAAAGGAATAATTAGTACAGCATATAAAATATTGCACAACTATAAGAATCAGAGGAGCTTAGTAAGGACTGGGAAGAGAGACTGGATAAACAATTCCTAAAGAGACCACGGGGGATATATGTACATCTCCCAAATATGCAACGTCTAGAAGATTTAGGATCTTTGCCTGGAAGTGTTTACATAGGTATTTTTATACCCCAAGTAGACTTCAAAGAATTTCTCCTCAGGCGGATAGCAAATGTTGAAGGTTTGACAGGGAAGCAAGAAGCAACTGGGAACCCATTTTTTGGAAGTTTGAGTTGGCAGACTGCCAAAAAGCAATTACTAGAAAATGGAAATCAAAGTCTAAAACCAGCGTTACTAGACGTAGTGAATTTAGCATTTATTTTACATTCGTTTACCAGGAAAGTCCGACTGCACACCGGTCCATTTTCAGCCGAGCCCTGGGAGAAAAGCTCCACATTACAACATAATACAGTACGAGAGAAAAGAAAATATAGCAAACAAACAGCAGATACCAATTCTAGTGAGACAGTCCAGTAGGCAATCACTGAGGTACGTAGTAAACTGTGAGGTACGTAGTACACTGTCAGGTACGTAGTAAACTGTCAGGTATGTAGTAAACTGTCAGGTACGTAGTAAACTGTGAGGTACGTAGTAAACTGTGAGGTACGTAGTACACTGTCAGGTACGTAGTACACGGTCAGGTACGTAGTACACTGTGAGGTACGTAGTACACTGTGAGGTACGTAGTACACTGTCAGGTACGTAGTAAACTGTCAGGTACGTAGTAAACTGTCAGGTACATAGTAAACTGTGAGGTACATAGTAAACTGTGAGGTACATAGTAAACTTAAAACAAAGTTTTGTTTTTTTTTTTTTTTAGTTATAGGTTTGTAAGGTATATATCAACGGGTTTACAAGGTTTTAGGGCAAATCTGATTATACTTAGCTGAACATGTGAAACAATTCACTTGGTATGGATTAACCTGGGGAGTGGCATGAGCATAGCCAGTTACTTAAGTAGTGGGTTTTAAGGAGTTTTTTGAAATGATTAAAGGAGGTTGTAGAAGTTATTTGGATTGGTAGTGTGTTCCAGTTTTTGGGAATGGTGCTAGCAAAGAGTGATTTACCAGCATCATTTTTATGTTGGATGACAGTTATGAGGTTCTGATTGCTTGAACTTAAGGCTCTAGTGAGAATGTGGGGCCGAATTAAATGCTGAAGTGCTGGGGTTAACTCAGTGAGGTAGTAGAGCTTGTGTGCTATAGTGAGTTGATTGAGTAGAAGTATGTGAGGCAACTCAAGACAGTTGAGCTGTTTTAGGGATAGACAGTGGCGGGACCTATATGAGGCTTCAGTAGCAAACTTGGCAATCTTATTACAGCAGGATTCCATTTTATTTAGATGGGTTTGGCGGAGATTAGTCAAGATGGGAGAGAGGCACAGAGGAGGGTGGATAGGAGAGGAGTCCTAGCGATGGTTGCTTTGGTATGTTTAGTCATAAACTGTTTGTTCCTGTAGAGAAGGCCTAGTTTTTTATTAACTTTCTTGATGGTTTGCGCTATGTGGATGTTGAATTTCAGGTTATTGTCTATTTCTATGCCTAGCAGTTTAGTGTGTGTGGTTGGACTGATTTGAATGTTTTCTTTGGAGTTGATGGTGAAATTATTTCTTAGGTGAGATCTGCCTGGGCCAAAAATAATTTGTTTTTGATTACTAAGGAGTTTGATGTTAGTGAACCAAGTTTCAGCTAGGGTGAAGTTCTCTTGGGTTAGAGTTTATAGTTCACTTAGGGTGGGGGCGGCGCATACAAAGGTGGTGTTGTCTGCATACTGTACTACTGAGGCAGTGGGTGAGGATGAAGAGATCTGGTTAGTAAACAGAGAGAACAGCAGAGGGATGAGGATAGACCCTTGAGGGACTCTTATGGGTACTGGTAGGAGGGGGGACAATTGGTCCTCTCATAGGACTGCTTGCTGTCAATCTGATAAGTAGCTGTTGAACCATGATACAGAGGAGGGACTTATATTTAGGGTAGATAGAGTTTCAAGAAGCATACTGTGGTTTACCATGTCATAGACTTTGAAAAGTCTAAGAATATGGAAGAAACAAATAGACCCTTGTTTCTGTGGTGGTTAACTATGTTGGTAAAAGACAGTAGTGCTGTTGTGGTGCTATGGGAAGGTCTAAAACCATGCTGGGATACGGAGAGTAGGTTGTTATTCTGGATGTATTGCATTCGTTGAGTATGAACCACTCTTTCTAATATTTTGGATAAAGGTGATAGGATAGCTATTGGGCGGTAGTTACCTCTTTTGTGCAGTGGAATGATATGTGAGGTTTTCCATGAGGTGGGTACTTTGCATTCTGATAGAGCTCTAATTTATGAGAATGGAGACTGGATAGGCTACAGCTTCAGCTGATATTTGAAGGAAGACTGCTGATAGCTTATCAGCTGCTAGAGTGGTTGGTTTAAATTTCTAAAGGAGTTTAGAAATTGCCTTGGGACGACATGGGGTGAAGGTGAAAACTGGGGGTATTGTTTTGTATATTAGGGTGGGTTGGGGTAGTTAATGGTGTGGGGCTGGTAGTACTATTATTTTGGGCATTGGCAAGGGTCAGGACTGTTTCGGTAAAGAATTTGTTAAATTGTGTGGGAATGTTTTCATGATCATTTGGTAGCACAGGGGTTGGTATAGTGGTCTTTCCTGGGTGCAGTATACCAGTTATACTGTTTGTAACAGTTCTTGTAAGAGCTACCAAGCTTCCAACTAAACTGCGGTTTGTACTAAGAGTATTTCAGTTATTTAAATACTTGAGAGCAAGAGGTGGCACGTTCATTCTTTTTTCTTAAACATTTTATATTTGTTTGAACGGCCTTTAGTGGTATGATTTGTGCTTTGCTGTTTATTGTGTTCCAGAATTTTTGGGGGTTGTGAGCATATTTTTCTTGTAGGTTTTTATAGTAGTTAGATTTGTTTTTTGGCTTTGTTCCGGCACTGTAGATAGTTTTCTCTGAAAGTAGTGGTTTTGTTTTTTTGATACTGAAACCAGGCCTTATCCTGCTCTTTCTTTATAGTTTTAGTGTCTTTTCTTAGCCATGGGGCATAGTTTTTATTCTAATGGTTCGGGAGGGTGCATGTTGGTTTAAGATTTTTAGGAAAGTTGTGTTGAAGTACACCACGGCTTCATCTAGAGACAATTGTTTTAGGGGAGTCCAGTTGCAGCATTTAGTGCATTGATGAAATTAGTAGTTATAAAAGGTCTTTTTGTTTCAAACTACTCTGAGGATAGGTCAACTGATGGTTTGGGATTTGTTCCTAATTAGGTAGGTAGGATGCTGGTCACTTAGGGTATCTGGAAGACAGCCAGATTGCTGTGCAAGATTTGGGTCAGATACCAGGACCCAGTCTAAGATGGACTGGCATTTGGATGTTATGTCAATTCTAGTGGGGGTGGTTATAGTTTGGATAAACCTGTGGAGGTTTATAAAGGCAGTGGGATTATGGCTGGAGCAGTTAAGCCAGTCAATATTAAAGTCCCCTAATAGTATGGTTTCATGTGGAAGGGAGTTGGACATCCAGTTAAGCAGGCTTTCCACTACAGTGATATTGCCTGGTGGAATATAGCCACCTGCAATAATTATGTGTTTGCTGGAATTTATTTTTAATTTGGCAAGGATTAATTCCACATCTTTGACTTCTAGGGTGCTGTAATCTAACAGTTCTATGGTGATATGATTTTGGAATAATACTGCAACACCTCCTCCCTTTTCCTCTAATCTGTCTCTACGGAGAATGTTGTAGCAGGGGCAGTAATCTCATTATCATGATATTTTGTTTCGAGCCACGTTAACGTTTCAGTTAAAACTACGATATCTGGTTTGTATAGAGCTAATAGGGCATGTAGGTCCTGAATTATATTACGCATACGTCTAGCATTAATGTTTAGGAAGAAGAGAGCTTAGGACGGTCAGTGGTATAGGGGATATAGCTGATTTGAGTTTGGGTTGGCTGATGTTTTGGGTCCTGGATTGAGGTGTATGTCTCCACTACAAGTGAGTTTATGGAGTAGGTGTAGACAGAGTTTGGTTAACTTGTGAATTATTTTAGTTTGTCTTTGCGAAGAGAGAGGGTTAGTTTTGAATGTTGCTTTACTATACAAGTAAGGGAAGCCTTGGGATGTGGTAAAGTCGTATGGCGATATAGGGAGTTTTTTAGTTTGATGAGATTAGTTGTGGATTCTGTTTGCCAAGGGGATGGGGTGTGGTTATGACGTTGAGTGCGGTAGGAGGATAGAATGGAAAGTAAGAATAGGGTGAAGATTATTAGTGTGTTGATTGATGCTTTTAGTAGTTACGCTGGATTGTGTGCAGTACATGTTATTTAGTTTCAGAAAAGGTGAGGTATATACAAGGGTAATATCTATAGCTGTGTGAGGTTGGTGTTGTAAAAGAGGTGGAGGAGGGGGTAGGGATTCTATGATTGAAGCAGGACGTGTGGTACAGTGTAAGGGAGTAACAGAAAGGGGAGGGGTTCTTGGGTAGGAGGTAGCAGGTGGTAAGCTATAACGGAAATGATATGGGGTGTGTGGGAATGTGGATGGGAGGGGAGCGAAGTGAGCCCGAACGGAGCGGGGCTGCACCCACAGCGAGCGACTGCAAGATTCCCCAAGAAAAACAAACACTCAGTGCGCTATGCAGGTAAGTCAGGATACAGAGAGGCGGGGGAGTATGGATACAAGACAGAGGGAGAAAATCTAAGGAATAGGTAGGTATTACAGGCCAGCAAGATGGGGTAGTGAAGGAAGGCAGGCTAGAGAAAGAATAATCAGTGGTGGGAAGCACAGAGGGTAGGGAACTGGAAGAGTAAAGAATGTGAATAGAAGGCAGGAGAGAGGGAGAACAGAGTAGGTAGAAAATGGAGGGCAGGAGAGAGGGAGAACAGAGTAGGTAGAAAATGGAGGACAGGAGAGAGGGAGAACAGAGTAGGTAGAAAATGGAGGACAGGAGAGAGGGAGAACAGAGTAGGTAGAAAATGGAGGACAGGAGAGAGGGAGAACAGAGTAGGTAGAAAATGGAGGGCAGGAGAGAGGGAGAACAGAGTAGGTAGAAAATGGAGGGCAGGAGAGAGGGAGAACAGAGTAGGTAGAAAATGGAGGACAGGAGAGAGGAGAACAGAGTAAGTAGAAAATGGAGGCAGGAGAGAGGGAGAACAGAGTAGGTAGAAAATGGAGGACAGGAGAGAGCAGAGTAGGTAGAAAATGGAGGACAGGAGAGAGGGAGAACAGAGTAGGTAGAAAATGGAGGGCAGGAGAGAGGGAGAACAGAGTAGGTAGAAAATGGAGGGCAGGAGAGAGGGAGAACAGAGTAGGTAGAAAATGGAGGACAGGAGAGAGGGAGAACAGAGTAGGTAGAAATGGAGGACGGAGAGAGGGAGAACAGAGTAGGTAGAAAATGGAGGGCAGGAGAGAGGGAGAACAGAGTAGGTAGAAAATGGAGGACAGGAGAGAGGGAGAACAGAGTAGGTAGAAAATGGAGGGCAGGAGAGAGGGAGAACAGAGTAGGTAGAAAATGGAGGACTCGGCCAAGGCCCAGAGGGTGTGCAGGAAGCAGCAACCAAGGGTAAGACACAGTCTTGGTAAGGTATTTATCAAATAGGTACATCAGGACGTACTTTCAATTACACCCAGAGACAAGTATTCAGAGTGGTAGTCCACAGAGGGTCTTTGGCCACAGGTAGTTTCCAGTAGTGGTAGGTCTGTGGCCTTGATTAGGGAGTCCTTTAATAACCTATAAAAGAGAAGAGGAGAGGGGTTAGATAAGGGGTGGGTTAGGTAAGAATAAAAAGGGTGGATGGGGAGACTGAGTGACTATAGGGGGGTATGTTAAGTAAGGTGGAGAGAAATGGACTAATGGCTGCTGTAAGAGAGTAAGAGAATTGCAGGAATGGGAGCTAGTTTGTACTGGTATGGGACAGTGGTCAGCAATGGTAAGACAGCCTCAGAAGGTGAGAAAGGCTGGAGACAAGTGAGTGCAGGTTAATGTTTGGGGCTGGTATTGAGGAGTGGGAGCATGCAGTGTGGCCTAGGTACAGCAATGGGATCAGATATAGTGGGAAGAGGGACGTAGGGGCAGCAGTAAAAATACAATAAAATGCAGTTGAAGAGAAAGCAGTTTAAATAGTACACTGAAGCAGTCAATGCAAACATGTACATTTAGTAGCAAGAGTGTGGAAATTTCACATCAAACATTCAAAGTGTAGAGACAATCTAACAAATCAGAGAGAGCACCTTTACTGCTAAAACATGTTGCAGGTTACAAGGCAAAAGTTAAAAATGTTGGTGAGCATTGTGGATTAACACATTACAAGCTATGTAGAAAGACAGAAAGGTGTATGGCACTTTGAGTACACGGTAGCGTATTCCAGCAAGCTTAAGCTCCTTCACAAATTAAGCAACACAAGCTTATGGTAGTGTATTCTAGTGAGAGAAGATGCTTTCAATGAGCTTCGTAAAATAACAACTGAGTATTCCAATTCCAACTAAACAATGATTAACCTAATCATTCAATACTACATTCTTATGGGTAAAGGTGCTAATATTAAGCATCGGAAGATAGCAGTAGAGAATTCCAATTGAGTGGGAGCAAATTACCAGCATTTGCGATTAACAATGTACAGTAAGCACTAAATTTAGCTTAAAGATTACTATCAACCCTTGGTTTACTAACGTTGTAATCACTCGTGTGAGGGAGACACACAATAAACTACAAGCCAAACACGTTTGCCAGTTGCCAATAGTGTTGCACTACCAGCAGACAATGATATAGCTCCGACGAGTTTAGACAGTGATGAACATAAAAACAGCTGCAAAATAAAACAGTAAATATCTTACCCAAGATCAGCGACTGCACACCATGGGCTCGCTTCTAGGAATAGGGGGAATGAGAATAAAAATGGCGAAGAGAAACCCTGGGAAGGGTTTTAGAAGCTGCAATGCATTATGGGAAGTGCAATAAAATGGCAATAAGGAGGAGGGGAAAGATAGTGTGGGAAACGTGGAATATCAAAAGGAGAGTACTATAAAAATTGACACAGCAGGACACGGGAGGTTTAGGCAGAGAAAAGGATGGACCAACAGGTGGTGCAGCGGTTAATGCTGTCACCTCACAGCAACAGGTTCTCCGGTCCGATTCTCGGCTGGGGTGCCTTCTTGTGCGGAGTTTGCATGTTCTCCCTGCGTTCGCGTGGGTTTCCTCCGGGTACTCCGGTTTCCTCCCACATTCTAAAGACATGCTTCTGGAGCATTTCTCCCCGGGTCACCGCTGAAAACAGGATCTGTGGAACCTAGTCGGACTTTCCTGGTCAACAAATGTTAAATAAAATAAATAAATAAATAAAAAGAGGTTGAGATACAAGAGGAAATAAAGGTGGTAAAGCAGCTGACCTACTGAAAGAACAGAGAAATAACAAGTGGAAATGGGATCTTTAGAAAAGGGAGGGAGCATATTACATTGGAAAAATAGGAATTGTGGGAACATTATATGCAGAGGAGGAATGAGATTTAAAAGAACACAGGATTTGAGTGAGCTATATAATGCTTAACTGACAATGACTGAATGGCTAAGTGATGAACAATGTTTGCAACTACAGTTGTAGCAACAGTGTTTGTGCTGCATAATGTTTGTAACTAAAGAGGTGTCAATCTGGTATATTTTTCATTTATATAAATGCAAGATTGCCCATCTCATACAGGATAATTAAAAAAAAGTTTTTTTGTTTAAAAACATTTCATAGTGTATAATTATAAACAAATTACATATTCAGTTCTGTTAATCAGCTGCAGGTTGATGTAAGTCATGTGCAACAAACATACAAGTTGTGCTCATTTTCAAAACTGTTGCTAAAGACAAACATTCTCATCACCCATTACCCAGGCCACAGAACCTACGGACCCTGCTGTATGATGTGTAACAATTTCATTCTTACTACCTATTACCCAGGCCACAGATCCTACGGACCCTGCTGTATGATGTGTAACAATATCATTCTTACTACCCATCACTCAGGCTACAGATCCTGCTGTATGACATATAACAATATCATCCTTATTACCCATTACCCAGGCCACAGATCCTACAGACCCTGCTGCATGATATGTAACAATATAATTCTTATTACCCATCACTTAGGCCACAGAACCTATGGACCCTACTGTATGATATGTAACAATATCATTCGTATTACCCATCAACCAGGCCACAGATCCTAATGACCCTGCTGTATGATATGTAACAATATCATTCTTATGACCCATTACCCAGGCCACAGATACTATGGACCCTGCTGTATGATATCTAACAATACCCATTCCCCAGGCCACAGATCATAATGACCCTGCTGTATGATATGTAACAATATCATTCTTATGACCCATTACCCAGGCCACAGATCTTATGGACTCTGCTGTATAATATGTAACAATAACATTCATATTACCCATTACCCAGGCCACAGATTCTACAGACCCTGCTGTATGATGTGTACCAATATCAATCTTATTACCCATCGCCCAGGCCACAGAAAGTACAATTGTGTACACTTACCATAAATGTAGATGTCCGAGTGTATTCACTGTCGCAGTCATTACATTTGGGGTAATCTGCTGGCAGGTTGCCCTCAGTCGGCCTGAATATCAAAGTCTTGGGTCCTGCGTTAGTTGCGGTCTCCTCTTCCATGATGTCAGGTCGTCAGGGGTATAAAACATGCAGCCGACACCATTTTATTCAGTTTTTCTTGCCCCAGATGTCAGGAAAATATGTATATATAAACAAACAACAATATATATATATATATCTATATAAATGCACTTTTGGCAACATGAACTTTACCTTCATCTAAAAGCACATACACCACAAAGGCTTTAGAATCTAGTGAAGGAAAGAAGTTCTAGACGAAAAAAAAGGGGGTTGGCAGGTGGGTAACCAGGACTGCGACAGTGAATACACTCAAACATCTACACTTATGGTAAGTGTACACAACTGTACTATGTTCTTCGTGTTTCACTGTTGCAGTCATTACATTTGGGTAGAATCCCAAAGCTATGGATGGGAGGATGGAACTAAATAGCATTAGGGGCGGCTATAAGGCCCTGCAGAACTGCAGTGGCAAAGCCTACCCAGGACTTAGAGAAGAGAGGCAAATGATAATGCTTTGTAAAAGTGTGAACACAACTCCAGGTAGCAGCCTCTAGAATGTCTTTGGTTGCACTCCTCTGAGAAAGGCTGCTGAGGTAGAGGCAGCTCTGGTGGAATGTGACCTGATTCCCTTGGGCACTGGTTTACCATGATGCAAGTAGCAGAAATGAATGCAGTGGCTTATCCACTTAGAAATAGTCTGCTTTGATATAGCTTTCCCCTCTGATCTTGCAGCAAATGCCACCAGTAGTTGCTCAGACTTTCTTAGAGATTTGGTCCTGTTTAAGTAGAATCTTAGTTGTCTGTGTACGTCCAATGAATGCAGAATCCGCTCCCCCTTGTTCTGCGGATTTAGATAAAATGTTGGCAGGTGAATAGTTTGGTTAAGAGCCACACTGGATACCACCTTAGGCATAAATGAAGGATTGGTCCTGAGGGACACCCTGTCCGGGTAAAATGTAATAAAAGGCTCCACAGCCATGAGGGTCTGTAGTTCTGAAACCCTTCTTGCTGAAGTGATTGCCAAAAGGAAAGCTGTTTTCCAAGATAAAAACTTTATATCCGCAGTAGCTGCTGATTCAAAGAGGCAGGGTGAGTTTTTCCAGCACAAAATTGAGGTCCCATGCAGGAGTTGGTGATCTTCTGGGAGGTCTAAAATTTTTGGCCCCTCTAAGATACTGTTTTAGCAAAGGATGAGAAAAGATGGGAGGCTCCATGTTGTAATGAGCCGAGATGGCAGAGACATGGATTTTTATTGAAGAAAAAGATAGGCCCTTGTCAAGCATCTCAGTCAAGTATTGTAAAATCTGAGGAATATTTGGTTTTGCTATGTCCGTTCCTTATGCTTGGTTCCAAGCACAGAATCTCTTCCATTTATCAGCATAAGATTTTCTAGTACTAGGCCTTCTGGCTTCCAAAATGACATCCATCACAGATTTACTGAGAAGTGTTGTTTGAATAATTACATGATCAGCCATGATGCCAGGTTTGGAGCGGAGTGTGCAGAATTTGATTGCTCTGCTGAGACAGTAGATGAGATATTTGAGGCAAGTACCAAGGAGGGAGTTGAGACATATTCCTTAGAATTGGGTACCAGTACTGGCAAGGTCAGTCCGGGGCAATTAGGATCATTTTTGTTTTTTCCTGTCTGACCTTTAGCAAGATCTTGGGGAGAAGAGGCAGAGGAGGAAAGGCGTAGACTGATAGGTTTTTCCAACTGAAGGATAGGGCATCCACTTTCCATGCTTGTCTGTGATAAGTCCTTGTGCAGAATTTGTCCAGTTGATAATTTTGGGGAGAGGCAAATAGATCTATGTCTGGGCTCCCCATTTCTGTGTTGTCATGCTGAAGACTTGTGGATCCAGTTTCCACTCATGATGGTCCATAAGATTTCTGCTTAGGTCGTCTGCCAGAGTATTCTGTTTTCCTGGCAGGAATTGAGCTTGAAGATGTACTTGATAAGTCAAGGCTGTGTCCCACAATGCCATGGCTAGTCTGCAAAGGGGGTTGGAATGTGTACCCCCCTGCTTGTTTATGTACCACATAACTGTGGTGTTGTCCGTCTTTATCAATAGTTGTCCTGGATGAAGTATGTCCTTGAAGGCTGTCAGGGCATTCTGAACAGCTAGCATCTCTTTCTGGTTGATATGCAGATGCATTTGTTTTGGGCTCCATATGCCCTGAATGCATCTCCCCGCCAGGTGGGTCCCCCAAGCATAGTCTGATGTGTCTGTAGTTAGGGTTTGGGTGCAGGGGGTAGGGTGAAAGACAGTCCCTTGTTTTGGTGACATGTCTCTGCCCACCAAAGAAACTCCTGTTGTAGGCAGGGACTGAGAGGAATCATTGTTTCCAGACTGTGACAATGTTGACTCCATAAACTTTTTAAATATCATTGAAGTTTCCTCATATGCAGTCTTGCATATGGAATTAGTAGAATGCAGGATGCCATGAACCCCAAAGTCTGCAGAATTTGTCTTGCAGATAACTGGGTTTTTGTTGCCATCTGTTTGAAGAATATAGTCAGTTGCCTTTGTTTGCCTGGCGTAAGGTAAACCATCTGGGCAGCTGTATTCAAGCTTGCACCCAGGAATGTAATTTTTTGAGAGGGTACCAGTTGTGATTTCTTTTTGTTTATTGTGTGCCCTAGACATGTTAGAAGCCTTTTTACAAATGCCAGATGTTGAAGAAGAATGTCCTTGTTTTCTGCTTGAATGAGACAATCGTCCAAGTAAGGATATATTTGTATGCTTAACCAAGTAGTATGAAGCACAAAACTCTCCACCGGATCCACGACTGGTAAAATTTAATAGTGTAGACACAAAGATACATAAACGTTAACAGGTACATTTTCGTCACCAACTTCTTCAGATAAGCTAAACAAACTACCACCTTCATTTAAATATCATTTCACATTTAAGCCCACCCAATGAAAGCATACAATGACTCACAGTTCCTAATTGATTAATTAAATACAAGTTACTGCAACCTTCAAACTTCCCTATCACAATCCCACTTGATACTGATATAAAGTGCAATGTGCATAACAATTATAAATAAATTAATATATATCAAATAAATATCAAATACATGCATGTATAGCCCATGTAAACCCACTTATATAACAAATGTATACATTTATTCCATTTGAGTTGTATACCTTACTTTAGTTAAATATACATAGCAAAAAACTTATAAATAAATAGCATCATCTAGTGGACAATCAGAAAATCGTTTTTATATAAAAAACTCTCTAAAACCTTTTATAAAACTTTATATATATATATAAAACCATTTTATCAAATAAAAGATCTTTTACATTCCTTTGTTAGATATATTCAAACAGTTCAAGCCCTATCTATAACTTAGCAGATCTAAGCTTTAATACAGGCATAATAGAGATCATATCATTTAAACCAGATTTTACATGCTTCCAATACTACTTGCCAATGCAGCTCTCTATATTCGACCCTTGTTTCTCATGGTCCACCTCTCGGGTCAATAGCTACGGTCTCTAGAACAAAGAATCCAAATTCAGCACCCTTACGTACACAGGTGTGCTTATAAAGGGCATCATTTTCATGTCTCATTTTTATATCATAGAGGTGCTCGTATAACCTCTGAGTTATCTCGCACTCTTCCCTATATAAAATGACTCACATATTTTACAAATCACTAAGTATATAATTCCTTTGGTGTTACAATTCACAAAAGAATTTAAGTATAACTTCTTGTTACAAGGTTTTAAATACATTGAGGCTCCTGTTAACAAATGGGAACAGTAATTGCAACTACCACATTTAAATGAACCTTTTTTATTACTCCAAGTTTCCTTCCCTTCTTCCTAGTCGAGTGCCCATTTCTAACAAATTCTTAATATTTTTACCTTTTCGGTATGTGTACTTTATTTCTTTATCAAAAATATAATCCAAATCTGATATCTTCGCAAAATTCAACCATTCTTTTTCTATAACCTTTCTAACCAGACCAGCTTGTCCATCATATGTGACTGTAATACCCGAACTGTAGTTGTCCCAGTCATTATCTATTGCATCGTTTAATGCATGAATAGAGTAATTTTCCAAGTATAGGGGCAAACTTGGTTTTTCTTCCAGATTTGTATGCTTCTTTGTCTGTAAAATGCAATTACTGGTGCCAGGCACTTTGTAAACACCCTGTGCGCAGTAGATAAGCCAAGGGGCAGTGCAGAGAATTGGCAATGCATAAAACCTGCCTTGAAGCGGAGGTATCTTCTGCACGATTCCCTTATTGGGATATGCAGGTATGCCTCTTTTAAATTAAGAGTCACTAACCAAGCGTTCTTGCCCAGCATGGGCAGTAGTGGTTGTAAAATCAGCATTTTGAATTTTGGGATGTCCAAGAACGTTGTTCAAAACCGGTAAGTCCAGTAATGGATGCCAGGCATTGTCTTTTCTGGGTACCAGGAACAGTCTTGAATAAAACCCTTGTCCTTTTTCCTGTTCTGGTACTAGTTGAATAGCCCCCATATTCATGAGGGACGTCACTTGTTTCTGAGCCTCTGCCCATTGATTTTGTGGCAGATCTGGTCAACCGTTTGGAATTGGCAAAGTATGGAAATGAAATCTGTACCCCTGGGATACTATGTTTAATACCCACTTGTCCTGGGTAATTAACTGCCAATTTTGAGCATGAAGTGCTAATTTCCCCCCAATGGGGCTGCCAAAAGATAAGTGCTTGGTGATGGTAGAGGGAAGTCATTGAGACTGCTTACTGTAGGGTTGTGCTTTGTTTCCTCCAGATTTAGAGGTAGAGGCACCCCATTGCTTTGACCTGTAAGAACCCTGTGATTGGTATCTAGAGCCTTTTGAGCGCCTGGATTTGCCTTGTGAGGCTCTGTCGCACACAGGAAAGGACCAGTTTTTAGTAGGCCAGTGCCTACTGAATCTGGGTGGCTGCACTTGTAAGAAATCTTTTACAGTTTGCATAATTTTAGCTTTGTCTTGCATTTTCTTTAAAACCTCTTCTGCCTTATTACCAAAGTATCAGGCTGTAAAGGTGCACCCAACAATTTAGCCTTAACATGATCAGGCAGATTTTGCTCCTTGAGCCAAGCATGCCTTCTGATCACAGATTCAGTAACTGCGGCCCTGCAAGAGGCCTCCAAGGAATCAAAACCACATTGCAAAGTATGCTTTCCAACCTGTTCTGCTGCATGCAATAATTCCTGTAATTCTTTGTTTTCCACACAATCAGAAATCAACATAATTTTCTGTTTCAATAAGCCCATAAAATGCTGTTGATATTTAAGCATATGAAACTGGCAGTTTAAGGCCCTAATTGCCAAGGTTGCAGACGTATAAACCTTCTTTCCCCATCTATCCAGCGCCCTGGAATCTCTATCAGAGGGAGTAGGATTTTAGGCTGTAGAGGCCTTTACACCTTTGGGATCCTGTGAAATAGTTTCAGGATCAGCAGCAGGATTTTTGAATAAAAATTTGTGGGAGTCAGGAACCCTGTAATATCTGTCTGCCTTACTAGGAGTCGGAGGTAGAGAATCAGCAGCCAGGCTTGATTCTGAAAACACATCATCAATATCTAATACAGGAGGTATAGCCAAAGGCCTATGCTGAGGAAGAAGAAGAAAATCCCTAAGCCTATTTTTTGATTCCGAGAAATCCTGACTCTCCCAATGAAAAAGTTCCCTTAAAGTATGCAAGGTTTCTCCAAAAGAATAATCCTCAGGAGGAGCTGCAGATGGAATGGATTCTTCTGCATCTGAATCCTCATAGGGTGGTATAGAAAATTCCTGATCAGAAGAGGAATCAGAAGAAATAGAAACCTGATCTGAAGATTCATAATCAGTGTCTTGCTAAGGCCTCTTAGCAGGGGGGTGGGGGGACCCCTGATCAAGGTAATTGAGTCCTCAGCCATTTTGATCATCTGTTTTTTAGGCATAGGGGCCTGAGCACGTGGCTCATGCATCATTTTTTTAGACTTAGAAGTTATTTTTGTCTTTGTTTTTGAAGCTGGCATCGGTTTTATATAGAAATGTTGAGGCCTGAAAACACCCTCAGAAGCCGGTGCCTGCTCAGCGGCTCCGGACACATCCAAGAGAGAGACATCCGCGGGTACAATACTCTGAGAATCTCCCGGCATACCGGACTCCACATGGGTCTCGGTAGAGGCCTGCGACTCAAAAAAGTAGCGGGTATCGCGGGCTGCGAAAGTGCCTCACCGAGTACCGGCGACTGGCTTAGGAGAAACTTAGTGCGTTAATAGTTAGTCGTTTAATAGTGCGTTGGTTAAATCTAACACAAAACCAACAGCAAGGCACGTTATGATCTGGGCCTAGGCAAGGAATATAGTATAAATGAAAATCCTTATGAGATACTTGCTTCCCACAAGTAATGCAATTATTAACTTTTACTGACATTGGTAAGGAGCAAGAAAACGTTTCCCCAATGGGGTACTTAGCTTTAATTGTAGACTTTGGTTCTGAAACTCGAATGCGAAAATTTCAGGAGTCGGCCGACCGGCACTTGCGAAAGTACAGTTTTGTACCTACCATAAATGTAGATGTTCGAGTGTTCACCCTGCTGCAGTCATCACACTTGGGTTAGCCTGTCGTCAGGCGGTCCTGCAGTCGGCCGGAATTCCAAAGTCTTGGTCCGGCGTCGGTTGCTGTTGCCTCTTCCCTGACAGTGCGCCAGGGGTATATATAATGCAACCGACACCATTTTCTTCAGTTTTTCTTACCCCAGATGTCAGGTGCCCCCAAAAAGGTGATCAGAATTAGTACCAAATGGAGTGAACACTGCACAAACACAAAATCCCTTCAGCTATAAGCAAATACATCAGTAAGGCATAGAAGAGATTTTGCCAGTAGATCAGAGGGGATGGAGGGAGGGTAACCTGGACTGCAGCAGTGTGAACACTCGAACATCTACATTTATGGTAGGTACAAAACTGTACTATGTTCATCGTGTTACCCTGCTGCAGTCGTCACACTTGGGTTGAATCCCAAAGCTAAGGTAGGGGGGAGGTATCATAGAGGATTAGTGGAGGTAATCAGGCCCTGCAGAACTGCAGTGGCGAAGCCCACCCTGGACTTAGAATAAAGAGGTAAATGATAGTGTTTGGTGAAGGTGTGTACAGAACTCCAAGTTGCAGCTTCTAAAATTTCCTTGGTTGGAACCCCCCTGAGAAAGGCTGTAGAGGTAGCGGTTGCCCTGGTAGAGTGGGATCTAATGGTAGCAGGAACTGGTTTCCCATGATGGGTATAGCAGAATTGTATGCAATGACCTATCCATTTAGAAATGGTTTGCTTAGATATAGCCCTCCCTTGAGAAGCTGTAGCATAGGATACAAAGAGCTGGTCAGTTTTTCTGAAAGTCTTAGTTTTGTCCAAGTAGTAACGAAGCTGCCTGTGAATGTCCAAGGAATGCAGGAGTCTCTCACCTTTGTTCTGTGGATTGGGGAAGAAGGTGGGTAAGTGGATGGTTTGATTTAAAGCTACACTGGAAACCACCTTAGGCATAAAGGAAGGATTAGTTCGTAGAGAAACTCTGTCTTGATGAAAAATGAGGAAAGGTTCCACTGCCATTAGTGCCTGTAGCTCTGAGACTCTCCTAGCTGAAGTTATTGCTAGGAGCAGGGAAGTCTTCCATGATAGGAACTGAAGATCTGCAGAGAAAGCTGGCTCAAAGGGAGGTAGCGTTAGTTTTTCCAGAACAAAGTTGAGGTCCCATGTCAGTGTAGGAGCTCTCCTGGGTGGTTTAATGTTTTTTGCCCCTCTGAGGAACTACCTTAGAAGAGGATGTGAAAATAAAGGTGGATCCGTGTTGTAGTGAGCTGAAATAGCTGAAGCATGGATTTTAATTGAGGAAAAGGAAAGTCCTTTATGCAACATCTCAGCTAAACACTGTAGAATGTGAGGCATGAGAGGCCGAATTATGTCTTGGCCTTTAGCTTGGTTCCAGGCACAAAACCTTTTCCATTTGTCCGAATAAGCCTTCCTGGTGCTTGGCCTCCTGGCTTCCAGAATAACATCCAGAACTGCTTGTGAAAGAGGAGCTGGTTAGATGTTTAGCTGATTTGCCATGCAGCCAGATTTAAAGTTTTGAGCTGGCTGTGAAGAATCTGTTTGTTTTGTTGTGTGAGCAAATGGGGTATTTGAGGCAATATCCATGGTGGGCTGTGGGCCATATTTTTCAATAGCGGGTACCAGTGCTAGCGTGGCCAGTCTGGGGCTATGAGAATCAGTCGTGGTCTCTCCTTTTTGACCTTCAAAAGAACCTTTGTGAGGAGAGGTAATGGAGGGAAGGCATATGCTGTCAGGTTTTTTCAACTGAAAGAGAGAGTCCACTTTCCAAGCTTGATGGTGAAATGTCCTTGTACAAAATTTTGTCAGTTGGTAGTTTTGAAGACTGGCAAACAGGTCTACGTCTGGAAGGCCCCATTTTTGAGTTATCATTGCAAATATCTGTGGGCCTGCAGAATTTTTCTTGTAGTTAATTGGGTCTTTGTTGCCATTGTCTTGAAATATTGAGTTAGTTGTAGTTGCTTGTCTGGCGTAAGATAAGCCTTCTGGGCCGTTGTATTCAAGCTGGCACCCAGGAATGTCATTTTTTGTGAGGGTACTAGTTTTGACTTCTTCTCGTTTACTGTGTAACCCAGGCAGTTTAGTAGATGCTTTACTAAGGCCAGATGATGTAAGAGAATGTCTTTGCTTTCTACTTAGATGAGGCAGTCGTCCAGGTATGGATATATTTGAATTCCTCTTTGTCTGCAGTATGCAATTACTGGTGCCAGGCATTTTGTAAAAACTTTGGGCGCAGTAGATAAGCCAAAGGGCAGTGCAGAGAATTGGTAATGGTTTGAACCTGCAATGAAACGGAGGTATCTTCTGCAACTTTGTCTGATAGGGACATGCAGGTATGCCTCCTTGAGGTCCAACGTTACTAGCCATGCTTCCTTGCCCAACATGGGAAGTGGCTGCTATAGTGTTAGCATCTTGAATTTGGGAACTTGTAAGTGTTTAGAATTGAAAGGTCCAGAATTGGTCTCTAGGCATTGTCCTTTCTGGGAACTAGAAAGAGCCTTGAGTAAAATCCTTGACCTTGCTCTCTAGTCGGTACCAGTTGAATGGCTCTCATGTCCATGAGAGCTATAATTTGTTTTTGTGCCTCTGCCCATTGATTTTGTGGCAGGTTTGGCTTTCCTCTTTTCATTGGCAAGGTGTGAAAATGGAATCTGTATCCTCGTGAAATTATGTCTAGGACCCATTTGTCCTTTGTGACCATGTGCCAGTTGTCTGCAAATAGTGCTAGTTCCCCCCCCAAGGGGGCTGACAAAAGAGTATTGCTTGGCCAGATGAGGTGCAAGTCATTGAGTTTGCCTTCTGGTGGATTGAGACCTGTCTTCTCCTCCCTTCTGTGTTGTAGTGCCCCATTGGCGAGGTTTATACTGGGCTTGTGGTTGTCCTCTGCCCCTTGGGCGTCTGTATTTATTACCCCTCTGCGGTCTGTCAGTGGCTGGAAAGGACCAATTTTTTATTGGCCAGTTTCTGCTGAAGCGAGGGGGTTGTACTTGTAGGAAATCTTTGACTGTCTGCATAGATTTTGCCTTATCTTCCATTTTCTTTAAAACATCTTCTGCTTTAACTCCAAAAAGAACATCCTGCTGTAAGGGAGCATCTAGTAGTTTTGCTTTAACATGATCAGGCAGAGTTTGTTCCTTTAACCAAGCATGCCTACGTATAACAGACCCAGTGACAGCTGCTCTGCAGGAGGCCTCCAAAGAATCAAACCCACATTGTAAGGTACGTTTGCCCACCTGCTCAGTGGTGTGCAACAGATCCTGTACTTCTTTCAATTCAGTTTGTTGAGGGAGAGTGGTTATTCTTTGCTTTAACTGAGAGATTAGAAATTGCTGATACTTAAGCATATGAAATTGACAATTCAGTGCCCTCATAGTTAGCGTGGCTGAGGTGTAAACCTTTTTCCCCCACCTGTCTAGTGCTCTGGAATCCCTCTCAGAAGGTACTGGGTTTTTAGCCATAGAAGCCTTAGCCCCCTTGGGACCCTGGGAGATAGTCTCTGGGTCTGGGTCAGCTACTGGGCTTTTGTAAAGAAAGTTGTGGGAATCAGGCACTCTGTAGTATCTGTCAGGCTTAGCCGGAGCAGGAGGTAGAGAGTCTGGGTTGAAACTGGATTCTAAACAGACATCACCCACAATGTCCAAAACTGATGGGATGGCAAGTGGTCTGTGTTGGGGGAGTAAAAGAAACTCTCTGAGCCTTTTCTTTGAATCAGAGTAGTCCTGACCTTCCCAGTGAAAATGTTCCCTCATAGTGTGTAAAGTTTCCCCAAAGGAGTAGTCTTCAGGAGAAGAAGCTGAGGGAATAGAGTCCTCAGCATCAGAATCTTCATAAGGAGAGAAGGAATAGTCTTGGTCCTCAGAGGAGTCTGAAGAAATGGACATTTGCTTAGAGGAAGCATAATCTTCCTCTTGTCTAGGCCTTTTGTCAGGAGGGGGCTGTGAATCCTTGATTAAAGAAATCAAATCTTCAGCCATTTTGAGCATCTGTTTCTTAGGCATAGGGCCTTGAACAGGAGACTGAAGTGCAGTCCTTTTAGATTTAGAAGGAGTCTTCGACTTAGAAAACGTTTTAATGGTAAGAGTCGTCGGTCTGAAAACGCCTTCCGAAACCGATGGCATTTCTGAAGCACCGACGTCTTTAGAAGCAAAGTCGTCGGAAGGGCCTGAAGTAAAAGGCTGCGTCGGCCTGGTACATTCCATCAAAATTTCCGTAGCGGTCTCAGGTTCCAGATCTGTGGTAGTCAGGGGCTACGTCGGAGCCTCACTGAGGACCGGAGAACCAGAGACTGGATCAGCCGAGGCCTCGGAATCTGGCTTAGGCCTGGACTGTCTGTACTTATCCCTGCGTTTTTTTGTGCACGCCGGTAGTCGGTTGGTCCGACGGCATGATGTAGTTAAATTTCCGACTGAAGTAGTGTCATGCGAAATCAAAGCGTCTTTTAATAGTACGCTTATTAAACCTAGCACAAAACCGACAAGAAGTGACGTTGTGGTCTGGGCCTAGGCAAGGTATGCAAAAAGAATGAAAATCCTTATGAGGTATTTGCTTCCTACAAGAAATACAATTGTTAACTTTTTCTGACATCGGTCTGAGGCAAGAAAAGTTTCCCCAACGGGGTACTTAGCTTTATAGAAGACTTCGGTCTGAAATTTGAATTCGAAAATCTCAGGAGTCGGCCGACCGGCACTTGCGAACTGCTTCTGCTTCAGGCACCGCACGGCAAGAAAGACTGAAGAAAATGGCGTTGGTTGCATTATATATACCCCTGGCGCACGGACGTCAGGGAAGAGGCGACAGCAACCGACGCCAGACCAAGACTTTGGAATTCCGGCTGACTGCGGGACCGCCTGATGACAGGATAACCCAAGTGTGATTACTGCAGCAGGGTAACACGATGAACATCTGCTTCTGCTTCAGGCACCGCGCGGCAAGAAAGACTGAATAAAATGGTGTCGGCTGCATGTTTTATACCCCTGATGACCTGACATCATGGAAGAGGAGACAGCAACCGACGCAGGACCCAAGACTTTGATATTCAGGCCGACTGAGGGCAACCTGCCAGCAGATTACCCCAAATGTAATGACTGCAACAGTGAAACACGAAGAACATCCTACGGCCCCTGCTGTATGATATGTAACAATATTATTCTTATTACCCATCACTCAGGCCATAGATCCTATGGACCCTGCTGTATATGTAACAATAACTTTCTTATTACCCATCACCCAGGCCACAGATCCTACGGACCCTGCTGTATGATATATAACAATACCCATTAACCAGGCCACAGACCCTAATGACCCTGCTGTATGACATGTAACAATATCATTCTTATGACCCATTAGCCAGGCCACAGATACTATGGACCCTGATGTATATGTAACAATATCATTGTTACTACCTATTACCCAGGCCACAGATCCTATGGGCCCTGCTGTATGATGTGTAACAATATTATTCTTATTACGTATCACCCAGGCCACAGATCCTACGGACCCTGCTGTATAATGTGTAACAATATCATTCTTACTACCCATTACCCAAGCCACAGATCCTATGGACCCTGCTGTATGGCGTGTAACAATATCATTCTTACTACCTATTACCCAGGCCACAGATCCTATGGACCCTGTTGTATGATATGTAACAATATCATTCTTATGACCCATTAACCAGGCCACAGATACTATGGACCCTGATGTATATGTAACAATATCATTGTTACTACCTATTACCCAGGCCACAGATCCTATGGACCCTGCTGTATGATGTGTAACAATACCCATTACCCAGGCCACAGATCCTATGGACCCTGCTGTATGATGTGTAACAATACCCATTACCCAGGCCACAGATCCTACGGACCCTGCTGTATGGCATGTAACAATATCATTCTTACTACCTATTACCCAGGCCACAGATCCTACGGACCCTGCTGTATGATGTGTAACAATACCCATTACCCAGGCCACAGATCCTACGGACCCTGCTGTATCATGTGTAACAATACCCATTACCCAGGCCACAGATCCTACGGACCCTGCTGTATGATGTGTAACAATACCCATTACCCAGGCCACAGAACCTACGGCCCCTGCTGTATGATGTGTAACAATACCCATTACCCAGGCCACAGATCCTACGGACCCTGCTGTATGATATGTAACAATACCCATTAACCAGGCCACAGACCCTAATGACCCTGCTGTATGATATGTAACAATATCATTCTTATGACCCATTAACCAGGCCACAGATACTATGGACCCTGATGTATATGTAACAATATCATTGTTACTACCTATTACCCAGGCCACAGATCCTATGGGCCCTGCTGTATGATGTGTAACAATATTATTCTTATTACGTATCACCCAGGCCACAGATCCTACGGACCCTGCTGTATAATGTGTAACAATATCATTCTTACTACCCATTACCCAGGCCACAGATCCTATGGACCCTGCTGTATGGCGTGTAACAATATCATTCTTACTACCTATTACCCAGGCCACAGATCCTATGGACCCTGTTGTATGATATGTAACAATATCATTCTTATGACCCATTAACCAGGCCACAGATACTATGGACCCTGATGTATATGTAACAATATCATTGTTACTACCTATTACCCAGGCCACAGATCCTATGGACCCTGCTGTATGATGTGTAACAATGCTGTATGATGTGTAACAATACCCATTACCCAGGCCACAGATCCTACGGACCCTGCTGTATGGCGTGTAACAATATCATTCTTACTACCTATTAGCCAGGCCACAGATCCTATGGACCCTGCTGTATGATGTGTAACAATACCCATTACCCAGGCCACAGATCCTACGGACCCTGCTGTATCATGTGTAACAATACCCATTCCCCAGGCCACAGATCCTACGGACCCTGCTGTATGATGTGTAACAATACCCATTACCCAGGCCACAGATCCTACGGACCCTGCTGTATCATGTGTAACAATACCCATTCCCCAGGCCACAGATCCTACGGACCCTGCTGTATCATGTGTAACAATACCCATTACCCAGGCCACAGATCCTACGGACCCTGCTGTATGATATGTAACAATACCCATTAACCAGGCCACAGACCCTAATGACCCTGCTGTATGATATGTAACAATATCATTCTTATGACCCATTAACCAGGCCACAGATACTATGGACCCTGATGTATATGTAACAATATCATTGTTACTACCTATTACCCAGGCCACAGATCCTATGGACCCTGCTGTATGATGTGTAACAATACCCATTACCCAGGCCACAGATCCTACGGACCCTGCTGTATGGCGTGTAACAATATCATTCTTACTACCTATTAGCCAGGCCACAGATCCTATGGACCCTGCTGTATGATGTGTAACAATACCCATTACCCAGGCCACAGATCCTACGGACCCTGCTGTATCATGTGTAACAATACCCATTCCCCAGGCCACAGATCCTACGGACCCTGCTGTATGATGTGTAACAATACCCATTACCCAGGCCACAGATCCTACGGACCCTGCTGTATCATGTGTAACAATACCCATTCCCCAGGCCACAGATCCTACGGACCCTGCTGTATCATGTGTAACAATACCCATTACCCAGGCCACAGAACCTACGGCCCCTGCTGTATGATGTGTAACAATACCCATTACCCAGGCCACAGATCCTACGGCCCCTGCTGTATGACATGTAGAATACTAATGCAAATAAAAATAGTTTTTACTTTGTAAATTATTTCACTCCCAAGGGCCATAATGAGTTACAGGTTTATTAGCAGAAATATTGCATACCTATGTAGAATGTCATATTAATGTTATAATCAAATGTTACTATAATGATTTCCCTGTAGCCTAAATTCACAGACCATGTACAACTTTGTTTCAGCCGGGATTACATTACATCTAATGTAATACCCAACACTCCTGACGTTCTATTCCCGTCTGTGAAATAAATGGGTAAAATAAATCTTTTACCCATGGCCACCCCCCCCTTTTTCTCTTGATACTTTACTTTATCACCTACCCTCTCTGTCAATGTCCCCCCTGCTTCTGATTACTGATGTACATGTTGCCTGTAAGAACTAAGACTTGACATGCAGTACTTCTGTACTCTCAACTTAAACTCTGAATTAATTGTCATTACTTCTCTTCTATATGGTCAGAACATACTATTTGCCCCTGAAAATGTCATAAAATGGGGCTAATACAGGCAAGGTGGTATCAGGGACACCATGGTCATCAGAATCCATAGAAAAGGTTATGAGGGGAGTGTACAGCTGAGCAGCTCCTCTGAGGGGAGTGTACAGCTGAGCAGCCCCTCTGTGGGGAGTGTACAGCTGAGCAGCCCCTCTGTGGGGAGTGTACAGCTGAGCAGCCCCTCTGAGGGGAGTGTACAGCTGAGCAGCCCCTCTGAGGGGAGTGTACAGCTGAGCAGCCCCTCTGAGGGGAGTGTACAGCTGAGCAGCCCCTCTGAGGGGCAAAAGGTCTTATCTGCGCGTACATGTTCTTCAGCCTTTTGTCTCTTTGCTCACTGCTGCAGGTTTTTGCAAAACCTACAATTTAAATTTGCATTCTACTGCTGTTTAAAGCACAGAACTCCAGAAGCACCAAGAAACAGCACCTGTAGGACTAAATACTGACAGGTGAACATCTCTCCTTACATTTGCGTAACTGAGTTTGTACATCTAGACAGTACTTGATGTATCACATTACACTAAAACTGCAACTCCACTTGTACTGAAAATGATCTTTCACTGAAGGCTTGAAGGAATTTTTGTTCTGGTGTCATCCAAAAGTTTGGCAGGTGACCATGAAACCTAAGTCAATGTTCAGTGCATTTATGACAAAGTCAACACCTCCATTAAAGATCATGAAGGGCTCCGTGGTCAAGAGAATTAGGGGTATAAACCCTTCCTTCAAACCATTCATTCACATCTGTTTTAAAGGCCAAAAGACTTTCAACCTTCCTAATCTTTAACTGAAGTGCGATCCACAATTTCCTGCTCTAGAGTGAGAGGCGGTTTACTGCTTAAAGTAGTCCTTGGAATTGATACACCTACAAAATCACAATAATTCCATGTTTAAAAAATAAAAACAAAGTTTAATCTCAGCACCCATTAATGCTACAATATTAGCATTAAGAAAACATTTATAAATTGGCATTAAGTCCCCCAGCTGCCAAGCAATTCAAAGGGTATGAACCAACTGCATAGTTTTTGCCCTTAAAGTGTTTCACTATTTGTTTTCTGCCCCATAAAGAGCTGCTGAATTCCTTCAAATTTGTGGATATGGCCATGATTAAAGATACAAACTCACACACGATATTCAATAATTGGTTTAACCACTGACTTGTGCAAGAGAATTAATTTCCTTTTATCTCCACTACAAATGCATCTTGGGATATCTTTAATAACTATGTAAGTCCTCTTGGCAATACCAGATAGAGGTTCTACAAAATTAAAATGGCTACAAACATCTAAACCTAAAATTTATCTTGCCTACATTCATCAAAACCATATTATCTAAAGTGTAAGTGTAAGCAGGTTTACGTGTTCCATAGTTCAGTACTTCATTTATCACCAATGCATGCCACATGTTTAAAAACTGACCAGTTGTGCAGAACATCCCCATGGGTGGCTTCAGAACAGCAAGAGCACCCCTACAATGCAGGGTTTCAATGCCTACATCTTTCAGGATAAACATGACTGGAGGGGGGTGTCTGTATTCCTAAGAAGCTACCACACATTCACACTCATGAGGGGGACAATGACCTTGAACTCTTTCCTATCATTTTATGGTTAACAGAACTCCGTACCAGATTACAGCCACCTACTGAGCCCACCTCCCAGTCACGGCAGCTCATAAACCATTGCGATTACAGCCACCTATTGACCCACCTCCCAGTCACTGCAGCTCATAAACCATTAGTAAACAAGCTGTCAGTCCTCCCTCTACCAGATTACAGCCACCTACTGACCCACCTCCCAGTCACTGCAGCTCATATACCATTGGTAAACAAGCTGTCAGTCGTCCCTCTCAAGCTCTTACCATTGTTTTCTTACGATACTTCAACTGTTCCTCCATTAACTGGGAAACTCCAACATCTCAAATAAAACAGCACAAACATTTATGGACTTCATTAATGCCAGCTACTTACACCAGCTGATTCAAATCCCAGCTAGGGGCTCAAATATTGGAAACGATTTTCATCAATCTAGCTACCCTATGCTCAGCACCTACATGTGCCTTGTCACTTGTCAAATCTGCCCCTGTCCCAATGCTCAGCACCCACATGTGCCATGTCACTGGTCAAATCTGACATCTGTCCCCATGATCAACACCTACATGTGCCACGTCACTGGTCACATCTGACCCCTGTCCCCATGTTCAACACCTACATGTGCCACGTCACTTGTCACATCTGACCTCTGTCCCCATGCTCAGCACCTACATGTGCCACATCACTGGTCACAGCTGACCTGTCCCCATGCTCATCACCTACATGTGCCATGTCACTGATCAAATCTGACACTGTCCCCATGCTAAACACCTACATGTGCCACATCACTGGTTACAGCTGACCTGTCCCCATGCTCATCACTTACATGTGCCATGTCACTGGTCACATCTGACCCCCGTCCCCATGCTCAGCACCTACATGTGCCATGTCACTGGTCACATATGACCCCTGTCCCCATGCTCAGCACCTACATGTGCCATGTCACTGGTCACATCTGACCCCTGTCCCCATGCTCAGCACCTACATGTGCCATGTCACTGGTCACATCTGACCCCTGTCCCCATGTTCAACACCTACATGTGCCATGTCACTGGTCACATATGACCCCTGTCCCCATGCTCAACACCTACATGTGCCAGGTCACTGGTCACATCTGACCCCCGTCCCCATGCTCAGCACCTACATGTGCCATGTCACTGGTCACATATGACCCCTGTCCCCATGCTCAGCACCTACATGTGCCATGTCACTGGTCACATCTGACCCCTGTCCCCATGTTCAACACCTACATGTGCCATGTCACTGGTCAAATCTGACACTGTCCCCATGCTCAACACCTACATGTGCCATGTCACTGATCAAATCTGACACTGTCCCCATGCTCAACACCTACATGTGCCACGTCACTGGTCACATCTGACCCCCGTCCCCATGCTCAGCACCTACATGTGCCATGTCACTGGTCACATATGACCCCTGTCCCATTGCTCAACACCTACATGTGCCATGTCACTGGTCAAAGCTGACCACTGTTCCCATGCTCAACACCTACATGTGCCATGTCACTGGTCAAATCTGACCACTGCTCCCATGCCGAACACCTACATGTGCCATGTCACTGGTCAACCCGGACACTGTCCCCATGCTCAACACCTACATGTGCCATGTCACTGGTCAAATCTGACCACTGTTCCCATGATGAATACCTACATGTGCCATGTCACTGGTCAAACCGGACACTGTCCCCATGCTCAACACCTACATGTGCCATGTCACTGGTCAAATCTGACCACTGTTCCCATGCTGAATACCTACATGTGCCATGTCACTGGTCAAATCTGATCAATGTCCCCATGCTCAACACCTACATGTGCCATGTCACTGGTCACATATGACCACTGTTCTCATGCTGAATACCTACATGTGCCATGTCACTGGACAAATCTGACACTGTCCACATGCTCAACACCTACATGTGCCATGTCACTGGTCAAATCTGACCACTGTTTTCATGCTCAACACCTACATGTGCCATGTCACTGGTCAAATCTGACCACTGTTCCCATGCTCAACACCCACATGTGCCATGTCACTGGTCAATTTTGATCACTGTCCCCATGCTCAACACCTACACGTGCCATGTTACTGGTCACATCTGACCACTGTTTGGCAACAATCACTATGAGGGTAAAACTCTTCTGTCTTTAGAGACCAAGCCTAATCTAGCTAACGGATGACCTGATTAAAGTAAGTTCCCCCTCAATCACTTCAAGGACCTCATTTCACAGAATGCCACATCTGCAGATAATGTCTACGCCCATTTCAATGCACGCATCGAAGCATCTGTCCCCATATGACATAAATACAATACCAAATTCAGGAATAAACTCCTATGATGAAACCCAGCCCGTAAAGGCACACTTTATAACCCATAACCTAGAGAAGGATTAAAAAAAACTAAGTAAAGAACACAGAAAAAATCAAACCCTCCAAAAAGTATGTATGAATTGAGAACTGACAGCATTTCTAAGGACAATCACAAAGCCTTCTTCAGGTGCGTCAGCAACCTTAGAAGTAATGTGCAGCATGGCTCAATCACAAAGCCTTCTTCAGGTGCGTCAGCAACCTTAGAAGTAATGTGCAGCACGGCTCAATCACAAAGCCTTCTTCAGGTGCATCAGCAACCTTAGAAGTAATGTGCAGCACGGCTCAATCACAAAGCCTTCTTCAGGTGCGTCAGCAACCTTAGAAGTAATGTGCAGCACGGCTCAATCACAAAGCCTTCTTCAGGTGCGTCAGCAACCTTAGAAGTAATGTGCAGCACGGCTCAGAGCTAATGCACAACACGGACTCGTATGCAACTGCAAGGACACAAGACAACGTGTTAGTGGACAAATTCAGCTCTAACTTTACTCCGCAGTCTCTCTCTAGGGCCTGTATTACAATGTTGAACTCACAGGAATTTGAACGTTGCAATATCAAACCATAAACTTTGAAATCCAATGATAAAGAAATCACAACATTGATTTTTTTTTCCCAGGGAAAAAAAAATTGCTGTTCCATGACAAAAAAAAAAAAAAAAAGTACACTTTAAAGCTTCGATTCCCCCCCCCCCCACTTAAATATACCAACTCCGAGATAGCACCACAGTGGAGTAAACAGCAAAGCCCCAAAAATGGCCCACTGATTTTTTTTTTTCCCCTGGGAAAAAAATCGGTGTGCCATGGCTTCGCTATTTTCATATTTTGAACACTTGGGTTCGATATTACAACGTTCGAACTCCTGCGAGTTCGACGTAATATAGACCCTCTCCCTAACCTTCTTTTTAGCATACACACACACACACCACACACACACACACACACACACACACACACACACACACACCATCTCCTTCTAATCACCTCTGAGCAAGTCGTGAATGCTTTTTCCAAGGCCAAGAGCACTTACTGCACGGGTCCTGGTTATACGCCAGGCTACCTCCTTGACAGCACCACACGCCATCTGGTGGACTCATTACTATAGCTATTTACCTTCAGCCGCTCCAAAGAATTCATGCCAGAATGGAGAACTGCACAAGTCGCACCACTCCATAACTGGGGTCCACTACTGATCCAGGAAGCTACAGTCCAATAAGCCCCAGCAGTCTTATCTGCAAAATAATGGAACTTATCCTTATGGAACTTGTTAACAAGGGCACAGGCAGTCTACGAGCCCTGGACCCAAGCCAGTTTGGATCTGTTACAGGCAAATTCCACCTGCTGAACTTGTTTGATACATTTGTGACTTGTTAAAAGAAGCCAGACTCAACCAAACAGGTTCACACTGCCTCCCCAGACCGAACCATGACTTTTGATACTAACCACATTCTGGCATTACTGATAATCTAATCAAAGTAAATGTAAACCTCTTATCTGCTTTTCAGCAAATTAGTGAATGAACGCAATCTATTAGTGTGGAAGGCACACTCGCTTCGAAAGCAGCAATTACCATCAGTGACCCCCAGGGATCGGTCCTAGGCCCACTTTTCTTTGGTACTTATTTCTGTGATGTCAGGGCTGACATTATGGGCCTGTGAATGACCAAATTTGCAAACAACTGCACACTTGGAGCGGTCATCAACTCCCAATCTGACTTCGAGTGTTCAGGTGTATTTTCTCTAGAAATACACCACTATGTCCTTAGACAAAATCCGGCACCCATGTACCTACCACAAACGTGACACCGCTTTTGACTGCTGACAGTTATTAGGGACCTGGGCACTTTCACTAACAATGAACTAGCCTTTGATTACTACATATCCACGGTACTTAGGACATCCTTTTACCCAGACACACTAATCACTAGGGGTATTTCTTCCAGATCTAAGGGATTTAACATCCCTCTCCCATCTTCCCTCATTGGGCCCATAAGAGTATAATGGCCCCTTTGCTACGTACCTGTCTAAGTTTACGACCCCGCTTGAGATACAGCAGCATTTCCTCACAGAGATAATGAAGAACATACCCTCCTTGAGCTGTCTAGACTGCCTTATGGAGCTCCCTCTCCTTTCTGTTTCATACAGATTCTTGAAAAGTGATCTCTCTATCACCTACGGAATCTTGAAGGATCCAGTCTTATGTGACTTCCTGCACATCTGCTCAAGAGATCACTTCCACTGAATATAAACAGACCTGTGGGCAAGACAGATCTCCTAGATAAACGGATGGGCAGTTGTTAATACAGGCCAGCTCTAGCCCTCAAGTCCTTATTGAAAGAGGTCAAAACTAGGTCTAAATTATCCCAAATCATAGACACCCACTGATATGGGTATTGTGGCTAAGCTACTATTGAGCTTCTGTATCAATAGCCTCGTATTAATTTACAAACCTATAAAGCAGTTAGGAGTATCTTCTGGATCAATAGCCTAGTATTAATCTACAAACCTATAAAGCAGTTAGGAGTATCTTCTGGATCAATAGCCTAGTATTAATCTACAAACCTATAAAGCAGTTAGGAGTATCTTCTGGATCAATAGCCTAGTATTAATCTACAAACCTATAAAGCAGTTAGGAAAATCTTCTGGATCAATAGCCTAGTATTAATTTACAAACCTATAAAGCAGTTAGGAATATCTTCTGGATCAATAGCCTAGTATTAATTTACAAACCTATAAAGCAGTTAGGAAAATCTTCTGGATCAATAGCCTAGTATTAATTTACAAACCTATAAAGCAGTTAGGAAAATCTTCTGGATCAATAGCCTAGTATTAATTTACAAACCTATAAAGCAGTTAGGAGTATCTTCTGGATCAATAGCCTAGTATTAATCTACAAACCTATAAAGCAGTTAGGAGTATCTTCTGGATCAATAGCCTAGTTTTAATCTACGAACCTATAAAGCAGTTAGGAATATATTCTGGATCAATAGCCTAGTTTTAATCTACGAACCTATAAAGCAGTTAGGAATATCTTCTGGATTAATGGCCTAGTTTTAATCTACGAACCTATAAAGCAGTTAGGAAAATCTTCTGGATCAATAGCCTAGTATTAATCTACGAACCTATAAAGCAGTTAGGAGTATCTTCTGGATCAATAACCTAGTTTTAATCTACGAACCTGTAAAGCAGTTAGGAATATCTTCTGGATCAACATCCTAGTTTTAATCTATGAACCTATAAAGCAGTTAGGAATATCTTCTGGATCAATAGCCTGGTATTAATCTATGAACCTATAAAGCAGTAAGGAAAATCTTCTGGATCAATAGCCTAGTATTAATCTACGAACCTATAAAGCAGTTAGGAGCATCTTCTGGATCAATAGCCTAGTTTTAATCTACGAACCTATAAAGCAGTTAGAAATATCTTCTGGATCAATAGCCTAGTATTAATCTATGAACCTATAAAGCAGTTATGAATATTACCAGTATCTTCATAACTGCATTTATATTGTAAATGCTATGTGACCTAGAGGTGAGCAATGCTGTCAGCCTACATACAACACCGCATTACGGCACGCAGGTTTGACACTCATGCTTGGCAACTAACATGCACACTTTTATATATTAATACTGTTTTAAATATCATGAAAATATGACACGCACAAATTGCATTGATTGTGCAATCAAAAAAACATACAGTTGCAGTAGACTAAGCTAAGTGGGTCCCATTCCCTGTGATTAGCCAGCTTTCAAAGCTAAAAGGTGCCTTCCATGTGCTCCAACTGTCAGGAGCTCAAGGACAGCTTCATATAAGTACAGTTACAGCATGAAAAGCTTCAGAGCACTTTTTGTCCAGGAGGGAGGGAGGCAAGAGCCTAACAGAAGACTCTAATACCAGGAAGCAAACCCAGCAGAAACTATGTACAAAAGGGTGAAACATCCACACCACGACAACACAAAATACAAAACAAGCAGAAAAGGGGGCAAGAGGAAGAGGCGGCTACTTCCAACAGTGATCTACTAAAACATCTACTGTTACAGAATGTTCAGTTATAGATCACAGCTGCAGTAGCCTGTGGTAAATGTGTAGATCACCGTAGTCTAGGAGGAGGCCAGTACACAGACTCCAGGAGCCTTTACAGAATAGTTCTATCAAAGCCTGCTCTTGACCTAGAAAAGGAATCCAGTGTGTGGTGCTCTGTAAAGTGTGTACCAAGGAACAAACTGCTGCTTTTAGACTTGTCCTATAGTCCACACATTTTCAGAAAGTCACTGAAAAAGCCAAAGCCCTTGTGGAACGGGCTGTGACCCTGTCTAGAAGTGGCTTATTATGCCATATAAAAAGCAATAGCATGACACAACCACATAGACTTGGGTCAGCTTCGACACTGGTTCTGTTCCTCTTACATTCAGATTCAAACAGCTGATCACCTTTCTTGAAGACTTGGGTTTTGTCTACGTAGCATCTAAGCTGCTTAGGACATCCAGAGTTTGAAGAATCTTTTCTCCGCTTTTGTTGGGAATAGAAAAGAAGGGACAGACATGAATGGTCAGGCTTAATCAAAACTCAGAGACCACTTCAGGCATAAAAGAAGGATTAGTTCTTAAAGACACCACGTACTTGTGAAAAATGAGGTAGGGCTGACTCACCATAAGTGTTTGTAAGTAAAGAATCACAACTATCAGATGTCAGAGCAATAAGTAAAACAGTCTTCCACGTTAAGGACCTAAATGCAGCCTGATGTGCTGGTTCAAATGGAGACAGAGTGAGCTTTTCCAAATAGAAAGTTCACATGCCAAGGAGGAACCACCTATTTCCTATGTGAACAGATATGTAACACTTACAAAAACTGTCTTGATCATGTGATCATGGTTAAAAAGGGGGGAAATCAAAGGGTATACAAGTACAAATGGATGCCTAACATACCTTGACAGAGTAATAAGACCAGAGGTCAGTAACGGGCACAAATAATCAAAAGGCGGAAACAGTTAGCCCTGAAGAGGGTCCTGGTTGGTGGGCGGAGCCTAGATGGCCAACTGAGAGTAGTGAATTTTAAGAGCTCCATAAACTAATATAATAATATAGGAAAAGTTTATTATTTTCAAGTTTAAAACATCAGAAATCTATAGATAAACTACTAAACTACATAAATATCAATGTTGATGGAGATACGCAAAATGATCCTGTCAAGTAACTTGGAGATATATTGAGTCACTGAATATGAACAACTCAAGGAATTCTCATCCAGATGCTGCTTTGAAAAAAGAACTCCAATCGAGGACATCTACATTACAGGAACTATCTTTGAAGATGGATGGCTTTAAAAATGACTTGGAAAACCTCAAATTAAATTCTCAAAAACAGACTGATACTCTTAAGGAACTATTACAGCAACACCATACAAAAATAACAAATATGGCGTCTTCGCTAAATGACATTGAAGGAACACTCAAAGAGGAACAACTCCAAAAAGAATTTCTGCTTAAACAGAATACATGGCTGCTTAACAAAATAGATGACTTAGAAAACAGGGAAAGGAGAAACAACATAAGGATCTTTGGTCTGCCTGAAAACACTGAAGAAGACATTATTTCATTCTAAACAACCTGGATTCCTGAATTTTTAGACTTGAAGGAGGGACTTTCATTTGGAATTGAAAGGGCGCATAGAGCACTGAGGAAACCTGCTTCTAACTCAACAAATACTTCACCGAGATCCATAGTTATACAATTTCTTTCATTTCTGGACAAGAAACTAATATTAAATTCTGCTTGGTGAAAATCACCCTTAAAATACAATCAAAGCCTGATACGGTTTGACAATGATTATTCTTCCAGAATACTAGAACAAATACAAAAGTCTGGCCAATAATAAAACTGTTGAAACAAAACATTAAAGCACAGCTGGCCTTTGCAGCCAAGATAAAAATATTTTTTGCCAATGAGATGAGAACCCTTTAATGACTTGGAAGAAGCTACTATATTCATCAAAATCAACAACATAGTGTCTATCCCAGAAGAAATGGAATTGATGGCCCCTACTCTTAAAAGAATAAAATAAACAAATCCTTGGACTGATGCTAGAAAGAAGAAACAAAAAAAAACTGATTCCAAGATAGCTGTCCTAAAAAACAAACAACTCTTACAACTACATCTCTCAAAGTATCAACTGATATGGTACATCACTTGTCATCTGCTTTTATTTAAAAAAAGGAGGGAGTCTTAAACAACTGAGAAACAGTAATAATTTATTCAGAATGTTCAAAGAGTCCAGTAATTCTTCACAAACACAGGTACGTCAAGATGGGTTACTGTTTGCATTATATATAAGCCAAACAAAACAACATATAATACAACAGTGTCTGTTATTCTTAAAGTGTATTAGTTCTGGTTTAGGCACCTGGGCTTCAGGCCAGTTATTTTACATTAAGATGGTTCGTGGTCTGCACTCTTGTGGGAGAAGAGGCTGGACTCTGCCCTTCTGAGCTGGGAATTTCTGGTTAGGGGTTTATAGTGCCTGAATATTTGAACTGTATCTTACTGAAATTGGTACACCTTGTTTGCTGTAGCATAGACTAGATCCAGGCCTGCTGAATATAGCTTTGTTTATATGCTTGTTATTTCCCTGGAAAGCTAATTCCACCTAATACGCGGCTTCTCAGCGCTTCTGTGGCTCACTAGTGATATCTGCATTGCTTACTGTACTTATTTCCTTGTTTCACTTGAAAGAAAGTTACTGTTTGTCGTTTTTGCATTTAAGTTACCTGTAACACATGGCACTTAAGTTACCTGGCACTTGCTCACTAAAGCAATTATACAAGTCAGCACTAAAAATTAAAAGCACTACACCCTCACTCCCCACTGGCCCTGGTTTTCAATTAAGGAATTCCCAATATTATTCTAGCATGTCCAAAGGTCAGTTGTCAATCTCCTCTCTGGTCCAGCTGGTGAATCTGGGAATCTTGAGGCAATGTTACAACTGCCTCATGTACACAGACAACCCTCTCCTCCTCCCAACAAATTCCAACACATGAGAGATGCAACCATATAGCCAAACTGGAGGCTAAGCTCTCTCAACTCAGTACTGGCATAACCAGTCAGGAGGAGAAGGAAACCATACTCACTACAATTCCAGTCTCACATAGACCTACCACGACAGCAAACCAAACACATAATCACACAAAAACATACTCAGAGGCTCTAAATAAAGATCTGCAGAGACCTCCAAAGCAGACACCCAAGCAGCAAAACAAAAAACGTGCAACACATATCTCACAAAGCCAGTGTACCAAACAGTCACAGTCCTTAAGACTAAACACACCTGATACACTTGTAATAGGTGACTCACACTGCACCAGGCTGAACAAGGAGAGGGTCACGGTGAGCAGCCTGTCGGGTGCTAGGATCCGCCACATAACACAAGCACTCAGGTCACTCCAAGGCAAGTACAAATATGACTCAGTCATTGTCCATGCTGGTGTGAATGACCTGAGGCATTACCTCCCTGGACTACATGAAAAGAGTCATAAAGGAGCTCTCTGAGCATGTAGCCCAGGCACCCTGACCTTGAGTAGCATCTTACCCTCACCAAGAATGATGCCACAATATGAAGACAAGATGATCAATTTCAACAACTGGCTTAAGTACTGGTGTCATTCAAAGGGGATCCAATGCCTGTCAGCTTGGGATGATATGCTCGACAAGCCACGATCGGCTTGCACCTGTCACCCGGATATTGGCAAAGGCTCTTGCTACCCCCATAGTGCCTTTTTTAGGCAAGGCTCAAAAGACAAACCCACCTCCACAGGTATAACAAGGGATAAGAAACTAAGATTAATGTTACTCAACACCAGAAGTCTAAACCTCAAGATGCACTCAAAACTCTCCTTAGCATGGAGAACATCGATATCTGTGCAGTAACAGAAACCTGGTTCAGGGCTCCGAGAGCACCCCAGCACTACCAAGTTATACCTCATACCATGCTTTGGACCGAACCACAAAAGGAGGTCGATATTCATCAAAGATACCCACACCTCCAGGTTGGTGGCAGCATCAGAGACTATCCATGTGCAACTAACAGTGGGTAAAACTGCCTTACAGTTTATAGCCTGCTACAGACCACCCTCCCAAACCCAGGAACCCCACTCGGCCTTCCTGAGAACACTGGAAAATATGAAGGTCTCTCCAAACACCATTATATTGGTTCAACTACCCAAACATAGACTGGGAGCACTACTCTAGCTCCAACACCATAGCCCAAAGGTTCCTAGAATTTATAAACTCAAATGCTATGGAACAACTTGTTACTACTCCCACAAGAGGGGAAAACATACTGGACCTGATCATCACCAACATGGGGACTCTATGCTCCAGACCAGAAGTGTATCCCTCACTGGTAAGATCAGACCATAAACTAATCTCACTGGATATTCACATCCCGACCCCACCCCCG
This sequence comes from Protopterus annectens, assembly GCF_019279795.1. NCBI lineage: Eukaryota > Metazoa > Chordata > Ceratodontiformes > Protopteridae > Protopterus > Protopterus annectens. The sequence goes on from NC_056736.1 coordinate 751,495,479, forward strand.
GCCCAGAAAACCACAGTGAAAAACTTCTCTAAAGCAAATTTTACACTCCTCAAAACTGAGGTGGAATCCTTCAAAGCCCCCTGTGGAAAATACAGCCCAGACATTCTATGAACACCTTCAGGAATGCATGGATCATGCGATCCCAAATAAAACCAAGACCCAATCCTCCAAAGGCAGACGTCCTGTCTGGTGGACCCCAGCCATAAATAAACTATACAATAGAAGGAGGAAGCTACTAAATGATAAAGCAAAATCCCAAAAAGGCATCACTGATCAGTATTAGCAAAAAACTACGGGCACACATAAAATTGTCTAAGGCCATATTCGAGAGAAAAATTGCACAGGACACTAAGGATAATCACAAGGCTTTCTTTAGTTATGTTAGGAACCTGGGTGGTAATTCCCAGATATGCTCAGAATTAGTCCAAAATGACAAAATACACTGAACCCACAGACATTGCCAACATCCTAGCTGACAGGTTCAGCGCAAACTCTCCCTCCCCACCAAAGGGCAAATATCTATCCCAGCAGAGTGCTGCCCCTGACATCTCAGATGCTCTGGTAGAGCCGCCTCTCCAAAGCAAAAACACAGCATCAATGGGACCAGATGGTGTCCCGGTCCTACATGAACTCAAAGAAGAGCTAAACCCAAACATAAAACTACTGTTCAATCTCAGCCTTACTACAGGATATGTGCCCAAAGAGTGGTGTACAGCAACAGTGGTCCCTCTCCATAAAGGTGGTGCCTCAACGGATCCTGGAAACTATCGCCCCATAAGCCTGACTAGCTTGGTCTGCAAAGCTATGGAAAGGATCATCATGGACCTCATAAAGATATTGGGGACCTACAAACACTGGATCCTACCCAGTTCGGCTTTGTTAAGGGCAGATCCTGCATCTTAAACCTGGTTGATTTCTTTGAAACAGTCACCAAGGCCATTGAGGGAAGGTGGTCCACACAGCCTACCTGGACCTCGCAAAAGCCGGCATTATAGATAAGCTCACCAGCTTAAATATAAATCCCTATGTCACTAGATGGATTCCAAACTGGCTCAAGGACAGAACCTACATGGTTAGAATTGCTGGAGCCATGTCAGACTCCAAACCAGTTACAAGTGGTGTCCCACAAGGCTCAGTCCTGGGACCTCTCTTGTTCGGTATATATTTCTCGGAGGTACAGGCCAACAATGACTGCAAACTGGGTGCCATAATCGACTCTCCAGCCGACACAAGCATCCTCCAAAAGGGCCTCATAGAAACAGACAACTGGTGCCAGAGCCATGGCCTCAAGCTAAATGCCAAAAGTGTATAGTCATCCCTTTGGCAAAACAAAGTGCCCACAAATTACCACATAGGTGGAAATCCATTAAGTACAGAAGAAGTAATTAGGGACCTGGGGACCCAAGTTGATAGCAATCTCTCATTTGACAACCACGTGGCCAAAGTGGTTAGAAAAACATTTTATATAGCCCACCTAATCATGAAGGATTCACATCTAGATCAGGTGCCTCTTTACTCATCCCTCATCAGGCCCATAATTGAGTACAATGCCCTTTTGGGATGTACCTTACCAGACACCTGCAGCAACTGGAAAGACCCCAAAAGTACCTCACCAAAAGGATCAAAGGGCTCAAACAGATGCCATATGCTGCCCGGTTAAAGAAACTCCAGCTCTACTCAGTGGCATACCGCCTGTTCAGAGGAGATCTGTGCCTGAAAGCCATGTCCAACCCGGAATTAATGGACATGCTGCACCTCAGAAAATCCAAATCCCATCGAACGAGAGACTTGAACCTCAGCACTGAAATAAATAGGACATGCTGGAGGGACAGATTCATAACCCAGAGGCTCCCTTCACTCTGGAATAAAATCCCAGTCCAGGTTAGGCAGAGTCCCTCATTGACTCTCTTCAAGAGGAATCTTGATGAGTGGATGGGAGATCGAGGTTTTACCCCGGTATCACTTCTGTGTCACTGTTAGATAGAGGCACAGTATACTAACCTCGAAAAAGGGCATAGCAAAATAAATTTAAAATGGAAAGCCAAACACATTCTGGCTAGGCTTATAAATGCCCTAGGGCAGATAGCCTAGTATGAACCTATGAACCTACTTGAACTCAGTGAATACTTATCTTGTTTATTTTTCATTGATTTTACTTACAATAATTTAAGTAATTAATTAACTAATTCAACAAGGTACCATATATATCAGAGTTCAGACTCAAATGTAACAAATTTACATCATATGTAATAGCAGTAACAGTGGAGTGTTTTGAAAAAAAATGCTGTCATGGAGACTAATGCCTTCTTCAGTTAAAGTATGCTTTAGAAATGTCATATATAGCCTGGTTGAATAATAGCAGCAAGCTCTTAGTACAAATGTCATCATTATTCTGTCTAAATATAGTTAATATCAATTATGGCAGGTATCACAGCTATGAGTGCTGTTTGATCAATCCTGATATGGTGTGCATGGATGTAGCCATGTCTGGCAGCTAGTACAAATGTCATTATTATTCTGTCTAAACATAGTTAATATCAATTATGGCAGGTATCATAGCATCGAGTGCTGCTTGATTAAGCCCGATATGGTGTGCGTGGATGCAACCGTGTCTGGCAGCTTGTACAAATGTCATTATTATTCTGTCTAAATATAGTTAATATCAATTATGGCAGGTATCATAGCTTTGTGTGTTGTTTGATTAAGCCTGACATGGTGTATGTGGATGCAGCTGTGTCTAGCAGCTGTTGTATGTTGCCGTTTTCATCTCTGGGAAGCTGTGGGTTGCAGCTTGTGATCGAAGTTTACTGATGCTTGTGAATTAGGGAGAGACATTTGATGTTTTAGCCTGGACCCAAGGGAAGGGGTTGGAAAGAACTGTGATTTGGGATATTTTGGCAGACAATGGTTTGTTTGTACATCTGCTGAGTGAGAGGTGGGAGAGCTGGAGGAGTGTGTTGTCTCTTGCTGTGGCGGCTTGCTGGGAGTTTTTTTTTTTTTTTTTTATCTGTTTGCTCTCTGTTCTTTTCCTGGCTTCTGCCTCGCGAAAGGGAGGGAATTTAGGCTTGAAGTTGCAGTGAAGTGAAGGTTTTCTTCAGGTGCATCGCGAGCCTCTGGTATGCAGTACACAGACACACTAACAGAACCAGACGTTCCCAGGTTGTATGGTAACGGAGACAGAGTGACGATCATGCTTAACGGCTCTGGGGAGCCTCCGAGATGATTCTCAACAATGAAGTTTTTGGTTTTAAAAAAATATATATATAATAAAATGGCCGTTTTAAACCACATGTGCACATACTGATGCTCTCCCAACACTTCATTTAGCTCATTAAGTTGATTCTTGAGAAAAAATAAAATAAGTGCAATTTTATATTTAAAATGTATTTTGGTCCAAACACATTAAAGGACATACATAAGAGTGGAAGTCTGAGTTACTGCAAAAGACTAAGAGCACTTGGTTTTCTGCAGTACCTTTTGCAATGGTCTGGGAGGTGAGCTTGCACAGACGTGTTGGGCATATGGGGATACCTGATTCTAGGGGTGTTTGGGGTCATCGGGAAGTACTGGAGAGTCATTGGATTTCCTTCGTGAAAATATCTGTGGGAATGGAGGGTGTGTTGAGTGGTTCACTGGTAGAGTGTCCACGGCATGGTACAGGCTGGTAAAATGGATCAGGACAAATATTGGTTTGGATATTTTAAGAACAGCCTGGAAACACACCACATGAACTAGTGAATGGTATTCTGGCAAAACTGGATGGACATTACTGCCCGTGCTTGAAGTACTGATATATATGTGTGTAAGGATGGAAATATACTTATAACAAATAAAAAACTAGAAGGGTCTCATAATTTAAAGTCTATGGACTGTATAAACATTCTTGGAAGGAGCTAATAATAAGAATAAACATTACAGCTTGTGGTCTCTCAAATAACTAAGCAACAGCCAAAAAAAACACACACACACACACACACAAATAGTTATGTAATGTATGATTTTAGTAAATCTAGACATAAAATATATAATTGTCATATAATATGATGCAGTCTGCTGAATTTAGATATTAAAGACAGGATTTAATAACATGGGCTTCTGTATAATAACACTACTGTCTTAACTTGTTATAAATGACAGCACTACATTAAACATCAAGGGGAAGCGTGATGATTTTCTTATACAAGTAAATATGCATAACAAGTCATGCAATTGCTTTAACTTGAATTGTGGTTTTTGTAACCCATCTTGACAAGGGAATTTGCACTCAATCACAGTAAGTGAATTTGTCATTTTTAACCTATAATTTCCCTCATTTTATAATAAGAAATGACAGATATGAAAATCCTTGTGTAGGAAATGGGGGGGAAGAGGGATGCACTGATAATTCAAATGCATTAATTTTCATCAATGTTTACATAAAACAAACTTGATGCTTTAAGTAAGTTAGCAACAAAGTGATTACTTAAATACTGGCAAACAATGAAATACAACTTCTGATATATCCAGTAAAACACATTGTATTATAAATATTAGGTAGAAATATTACTACCATCTATTTATTTTAAGTAATAGTGGAGTCTGCATGTCATCCTCGCGGTTGAGTGACATTAAAGACATGCAGGTAGGTGCGAGCATGAATGGGTGTGCCTTTTTGAAGGCTGGGCATCGGACTGGCAACTCAGTACAGTAAAAGTCCACTACCAATCATTAGTGGATCGGAGTTCCGCTGTGGCGACCCTTAACCAGGAAAAGCCAAAAGACATTACTAATAAGTTTTGAAAGACTTCATCAATAAGGGTGAATATGTTAAATACCTGTGTGCTATAATCTTTTACTGAGGTTTTATATATGATACGTCCTACTTTACTATGGTTGAATTACTTGTCATCTATCTCATGTAAATATTAATTGCTTATACAATAAGTAGACATTTATATTGTATTAGAATTCTATCTAATCAACAATAGTACTACATCTGTTCAAAATAATATAAGTATTGCTTATTCATTTTACAAATATTCTCCATATAATTCAATTTATGGAGCTCAGATGTTCTGGATTTTCAAGGTATGAGTGATAATCTGATGGACTTAGGTTTACCATCACATTAGGAATGATTTTTATTCCATGGCTAGTGCAGATCTTAGTTTTGTTAACATTTATTAATTTAAATGTGTTATTGTACAAAAAAAATGCTAGCATGTCTGACCAAAACATTACTTTATTGGTAAACACTCAAAGTATAAAACTGATAACTATAAAGTATATGTTTGAGCTTTTGAAGAAAATTATCAGAGGAAAATGTTTAATAGTCACAATAAAACAAAAAATACATAGTCTAAATAACCTAAGACGGATTTAACTTTATCTGTAAATACCAATGGCTTAAACAATCTTAGCAAGAGATCAAATCTACTGAAATATTTAAAAAAATTGAACAAAGCACAAATCGTCTTCCTTCAAGAAACTTATTTCAAAACAAATGACAATTACAAATGGAATCCTAAGGAATATATGATATTGGTGCAATCAACTTATAAGACAAAGACAAAAGGGGTAACAATTTTATGGAAAACAAATGTGATTAACCCAAAAATCATTTATAAGTATGAAGATAAAGAAGGCCTTATAGCATTAGTAATAGTTAAATATAATAACAGAATATGGACCCTAGCCAGTCTATACTGGTTCCCAGGCATTGGATCAAGAACTGTTAAAAAAACACTTGGATTTCATTTCCAATAATTATGAAGGCAACTTAATATTAGAAGATGATTTTAACTGTATATTTGATATTTCTGAAAGTACTAATAAAAGACTGATGCATATTATCTGTTGTATCAAAAGCTTTAAACAAGTGGGTAGAATCATTTCATCTTGTAGATACTTTCATAGTTAAAGATGATAAATTTTTGTTGTTTTCCCATGAAGATCACAGATTTGGTACCCAAACTAGAATAGATAAAATATTTGCTGTCCATGACTTACACTCTAAAATCATTAATTTCTCAATCACTCCCTGCCCCCTTTACAGACCACAATTCATTGGTACTAAAACTTAAAAATGTGTACAAACCATTAATCTTAAACTCCAGAATTCCAGCATATATAACTAAAATTAGAGTTCAAACCCTGGTTATTATCTGAATTAAAGTTATTCTTAGATATTAATTACACCACAGAGATAAATAAAATAATGATATGGGACTCATTAAAAGCTTACGTATACGGTAAAACCCTAACTTGGTATAAAAAAAAATTTGAAGAATGGGATTCTGAATTATTAGATCTACAATCCAAACTTTTGTCAGTAAAAGCTGAAAAAAATCTAAATCATTTGGAGATGAAAAAGAAAGAAGTATTAAACAATGAATACAATGAAATTCTAACACACAAAACTAGTTTAGCTTTGGAAAAACTAAAAACTAATACCTTGGCTACTTCTCCCAAATATCTACATAATTTATCGCCAAGAATCAAAATACAATCAACAGTTAATAACATTAAAAGTATCTTCCATGAAAAGAAACGGGAAAATGTCTCGGATATAGGTGACATTCTTGATGCCTATAGAAATCATTATATGGAACATTTCCAAAAAGAAAACATACATATTGATCAATTAAATCTAGATGAAAAATGTTCTAATATAAAAAAATACCAGAAAAATTAAAACTAGATCTGCAAGCACCCATATCCTACAAAGAAATTACAGATACAATAAAAGAGGGTAAAAATAATAAAGCTTTTGGTACAGATGGCATAATTATGGAAATATATAAACTTTTTCCTTAAAGATACTATCCCTCTTCCATAAAGCTGCATTAGAAATTCAGTCACAAGCTTTAATACCACCCTCTTGGATATATTCTTTAATCACACCAATCCTAAAGGAAAACAAATCCCCAAACCACTGTACCTCATACAGACCTATATCATTATTAAATAATGACTATAAGATATTTATGACAATATTAACTAACAATGAAAATACCACTATCCAAAACAATAAATAATGATCATACTGGTTTTATATATCATAGACACACACATGACAATATTAAAAGGAAAATTTCTCTCAGATTATATTAATAAAGAAACACTCACAATTGTCTTAGATATAGAAAAAACCTTTGATTCCCTAAATTGGGACTATTTATTTAAAATTCTGGTGTTATATGAATTTCCTCCTTCCTTTGTTCATCTGCTAAAGAATGTATATACAAATAATTTAGCGTATGTTAAGCTAGGTCTTTTCACCTCTGAATCTATACATATAACAGAGGGTACTAAACAAGGATGTCCCATGTCACTGATTCTATTTGCTTTGGCTACTGAAATATTGGCAGATTCAACACGTAACAATACAAAAATCAAAGGAGTAGATGTTTATGAACAATACAATTCTAAAGTAATGCTCTTTGCTGATGACATATTATGAACATTATCCAACACAAAAATTAGATATTTTAATTGAAGCATTTTACAGGACTTCAAGACTCCATTTCAATAAATCAAAATTTTTATTTTTAAATAAAAAAAAAAAAAAAAAAAAGGACTGCAGATGAAGGGCAATCACATTATAGGGAAACAAATCTAAATTACCATATCTAGGAATTGAGTTATGAAAGGATAATAATGAATTAGTCTCAAAAACAACAATATCATCAATACAATTAAAATCTCTGTGGAAAAGTGGAACAAAATAATATTAACATTTTAAGATAGACTACAGTTAATAAAAATGGTTTTACTACCCAAAATTCTATATAAAGCTTTGGCAATACAACTGTTACCAGAAAGGAATATACTCAAAGAAATAAACTCATGCCTAATAACATTTTTATGGTTTCCCAAAAGAAACAGAATAGCTTTAATACATCATATCAGACCATGGAATGGAGGATTTAACTTTCCTGATATATAAACACATATAAAAGCATCCATATCTAAAACAATCTCAGATTGGATAATTCCAAATTATTCTGCAAATTGGAAAGACATACTAACTGTAATATCAATGAATGAATTTGATTTACAAAGAAAAGTTCAAATAACAGATAAAAACAATTTGCCATGGCACATATTATGTATTAGTATAGAATATAACATAACTAAGCCCACTAAAACTTGTATGATTAATTTATTACATTGACTCATTTAGGAAAATTATTAATGCAAATAGAGATTTAAAAATCTTGTTTGATCTTTTAACACCATTCATAGTTGGAAAGAGCTACCCACATAAAATATACAGAGAAATAACTAATTCCTGGGAACAGAAAAGGATTTGTTGGTTTCAATGTATCAAAGAACTAAAAGTTCTGAATATGCAAACAATAGAAACAACATACAAAATTCCACAAGATTGGCTAACTATGCAAAGCATTCTGACGTATTTGCAAGATTTATGCAGAATAATTAGTAATTCTTAATTTAAAGAAATACCTAAACTTACGAAATACCTATATGAAATCATATATAATGATTATGACATGGGAAATAGTATTTCAAAATTTTACAAGATATTGATAACATTACTATAAAACAATACCCAAATCCTCATATTGGAATTATATAACCAATACTGGAAGGTTTTTAATTGGAAATGCTTGCATACAGCATTCTTAACTCCAGATAGAATTAATAAAATTAATTCTTCCACAAAGGGAATATATGTTGGAGGTGTGAGCAAATACACAATGCAGATTGGAATCACATTTTTTTTCGACTGAGTTAAAATTAAGCCATTTTGGAATGATATTAAAAACTTTCTACAAGCTTTATTTAATGAATCGTTTAACTTATCTAAAGCTCTGGTATTATTAAATGTGTACGAAGGACCTCATTTGAATGAGTCAAATATGTATCTAGTATGCACAATACTTGCAATCTCAAGGAAGTGTATAACAAGAAGAAGGAATACAAACACAAGAAGACTTCTACAGCCTACTGAAGACCACAGCATTGTTGGAAATTAAAATTAAAGAATTAAGGATTCATCCTAAGCCATTTATTAACAATCCATGGAAAAAAGTCTTATCGATTGACACTTTACAATAACTGAACAGATACACTCTAACTGGACTGTTACACCTATAAAGTAAATGTATATATTGAGCTCTGTTATACTGTCAGGCTGACACAGTTATTTAAGATGTTATATACAAACACTATGGAATCTATTCAACTGTATTTGAAAAATAAAAAAAGAGGGTCCTGGTTGCTGGGCTTGAACCACCAGAAAATATTTTGCACTTGCAGACATGACGTCCTAGTAGCAGACTTCTTCACATAGTTTAGTACCTGCTAAATGACCTCAGAAAAAAGGTGTCTAAAGATATTAAAATTGGTTCATCCAGTTACTTGAAGATTTTTCAGGTTGGGGTGCACCAAACAACTCAGGTCTTGTATGAGCAATTCTAGCCATCTGGGGAAGCTTGTGGTAATTGTCCTTGGCCATACAGAAAAGAAGGGAGAACCACCATTTCCTGGGCCTAAAAGGAGTCACCATGATAATTTCTGGAGAATCCTTATAGATCTTCAAAAAAATGTACCTTGACCTGGCCAAGGCATTTGACACAACACCCTACTCGAGCATTGCTGACAAACTCAGGAGGTTAGGTACAAACCCATACGTCATCCGGTGGATAGCCAACTGGCTCACAGACAGGACCAGGAAGCTAGAATTGGGGAGTCCACCTCAGAGGATCTGTGCATGGCTCTTGTAAGCTTTTCCTTTTTCTTTTAAAGCCTCCTTGCCACTGCTTTCTAAAATGATGTTTACTGGCACATTGCTGTTTAACTGGCTTACTTTAAAAGGAAACAGAGGTGGAAAAGCAATTTCTTACTTTGGAAAGGGAGAGCTAAAAATCTGAGTCACTCTTTGCATTTGCTTATCTCTTTCGTCACACTTCTTTAAAGCATCAGCTGCAGAGAAAACCCCTTAGCTAAGGGGGAATTTAAAATTTCAGTTTTAACATCTTCAGGAAAATGTTGAGAATGAAGCCAAGCTAGTTTTGTCACTACTGACCCAGAAGCAGCAGCTTTACAGGAGGAATCAGAAGCACAATTTAAATTGCACTTACTAACTTGAGAAGCAGAAGTAATAGATGCATTCAAGGATTTTTTTTTTTTATCTCAGAAGAGGGAAGGTTAACGATTGACTTCTGCACATCCTCAAAAGATAAAAGTAAAATGTTTAGCATATGAGCTGTGTATTTTAAGATCCTGAATGTTTAGCATATGAGCTGTGTATTTTAAGATTCTGAATGTTTAGCATATGAGCTGTGTATTTTAAGATCCTGAATGTTTCGCATATGAGCTGCGTATTTTAAGATCCTGAATGTTTCGCATATGAGCTGCGTATTTTAAGATCCTGAATGTTTTGCATAGGAGCTGCGTATTTTAAGATCCTGAATGTTTAGGATATGAGCTGCGTATTTTAAGATCCTGAATGTTTAGCATATGAGCTGCGTATTTTAAGATCCTGAATGTTTCGCATATGAGCTGCGTATTTTAAGATCCTGAATGTTTAGCATATGAGCTGCGTATTTTAAGATCCTGAATGTTTCGCATATGAGCTGCGTATTTTAAGATCCTGAATGTTTCAGTACTACACGAATACATTTTCTTCCCCAGTTTATCCAATTCTTTCTCCCCCCCTGTCAGAAGGAAATGTTGTTAGCAAGAGTAAACTTACGCAGAAGCAGATTTGGGTTAAAAAAATTACAGCTTGGTCAGCTTTAAGATTTGATGAGAAATGTTTTTGAGTCTGAGGTACCCTGTATAACCTGCTGCTTCCTAGAAGCTAGAGGTCGACTATCAGGTAAGTTAAAAGCAGGAAGAAAAAAAAACATCCTCTAAAACAGACAAGACAGGAGAAATAACAGTGTGACAATTTCAGCTGTAAGAAATCAATACATTTTCTGTGTTTCATCTTTCATTTCATTTCAGGAATTTCATTCTGCTCTCACTGAAAAACTTATTTCATCTTAGATAAAGTTTCTGAAAGGATATATCTTAAGGAAGGACATTTAAATTTTTTTCTCAGAATCAGACTGTTTAAATTGTAAAAGTAATGGAGTTACAACCCTTCCCTGTAATCCCCCTCCTCCTAACTGAACATCCATAGCAGCCTGAGGAAACAGAAGGCAAGGAGACAGCTCCAATAAGCACTTTAGGAAATCCCAGTAAATCTTCCCTCCATAGAAATAGTAACAGTAGACTGGGAAGTTCTCTTACCAAGTTCCCCTTCCTGCGCAACTCTGTGGAAAAAGGATAGACTCTGCAGATACAATATTCTCATCAATGGGTCCCCTATCCTAAGTGAAAAACCTTTACCAGCCCCTTCTGCTGAGACAGACAAGAGTGTTTCTCTGGTGTCCATCATGGACATCCCAGCAGTCGCAGAGGATGTGGCTATACCCCAGTCTTTTGTGGCTGCACATCCTGTACCAAGATGACCTGGAAAAAAAAGATAGAGTGGTCTGAGGAAAAAGCAGCCACAGAAGAGTAACCCACAAGTGACCGAGGTGCAACAGCAGCTGCAGTAACTTCTTATTCAAAGACTCCCTGACAATTTTCTTCTTAGGGTCATAGGGGAGTACTAGTTTAGCTACACTTTTGGGCCATTTTAAGCCTATCAAATTTCCCTTCTAAAGTTAAGGATCAAATTTGCACCTTCTATCTGTGAAGTAAACACCTTAACCATTATGCCATCCCAAACCTTCTCCAGACAGGGAAAGCAAAAACCACAGAGACTGGAGAGTGCTCCATCATAAAGCAGAGAGAGAGAGAAGTCAAAAGCATGTAGCAGAGCCTGGGAGAGTCGGTGAAGTGTATGGTAGAGATCAAGGGGCTCTGAGGTTAAAAAAAAAAAAAAAACACATCGACAGCCCCCCCACCAAGTACAGTCTTGTCCCCAGTACACAAATATACAAAACATTAGTAAAAATTCTGTCAAAAATAAAATTAATCTCACAGAATGCTCACATAAGCATTTATACATCACTTCCCTGGATGTTTTCCCCAATACGGCTTTGAAGCATTACTACATGACCAGCAATTCCACTGAGTCTCCAAAATCAGTACTCTTTGTGAGCAAAAAAAAATCTCTGAAGCTTTTGCACCCCAAATGTCCTTATACAGAGCTCTGCTCAAACTCCGGACAATGAGTGCCTGAAAGTCACTCTTTACCTTTGAAAGCTGGCCAGTCCTCAGGACCCGTACAGCTTACGCTACAGCAACAGTGATCTACACCTGATCATCAGCAGTGTACTACTAGTGTTGTCATACATCAATGGAAAGCTCTAGAACTGACAGACAATCGCCGATATATTGGGCCGATCTGTCAGAGCACACTTCTTCTACTAATTTTTACAAGGAAAATACCGTTTTCTGTCATTAATTTGCATTATCAATTCAATGCCACCAAACACAATTTTAATACAAAGTAGTACCTGTACGTAGGCCATCAGCTAATGATCAGCATTTGTGTTTTGCATTTTCTTGTAAATTGCATCATTTTCGAGATGTTGCAAATGTGAGGCATGATCTCAGTAGACGATTTCAGAGAAAAACTCTCAGGAAGAAAGTATTTCCTTGTCTTAAAAGGAAGCAAGGGGATTAATCAGATTCCAGCTGCCCAAGGCTGAAGAGGACAACAAATTTCTTAAAGGTACAGCTACCTCAAACACATTAGATTGAAGACCTGCATGAGACTAGATCATTCTGAGGAAGCATAGTTGTGTAAGCAAATTCAGTAAAAATGTACATGTTCGAATGACCACTTGCTGCAGTAGCCTAAGCTATATGGGTTATATCCTGCACAGGCTTCCAACGTTTTAGGGCATCTTCCATGCACCCAAAATATTACTCAGCTCGAGCTGAGCTAAATAAAATAACAGGTTTGGATGTCACACCTTTCAGAGCTTTCCTACCGCAGGACACAGCAGCCCTCTGCTGACATTTGAGGATATGCTGTTCCATTGCAGGGGAGACGAGTTTCTTTTGGGGAAAACTTTTCTTCATATTTTTGCTGTTTATAAATTTACTTTCCTGTTTAGGAATGTACATTTTAAGCTAGGAATATATATTTTTTTACTGTCATGTGACTTGATATAAAAAGTAGATTTAGGTCTCTAAAATGGGTATTTTTTTACTTAGGTGAAGGAGTTCAAAGAGTGTTGGGCCATTTGTAGTACAGAAAGCTAAGCAGAGATCACACCCTTCATGAGTGTACAGCACTCATAGACCGGCAGATTTAGTCTATCAGAGTAACTAAGGGTACTAAGACCCGAGATGGTTTTGGAGGTCTCTCACTCTGGTTTAGCTGCTTGATGAGGTACATGCCAAAGGATGCACTGTATTAAATGATGAACCTAATACAAGTTGAATAAAACTTCTTTGTGCCTTGAGTCACCATGATGGATAAGCTGTGCTTCTCATCCGACTGTGCAGGAGAGTCATGTGCCTTCAGACATCATAGGACTTCTCAGTTGGTTAAAATACTAAAAAAAAAAAGTATGACTGACTACTGATGTGTTACACAAAGCGTCTATAGAATGTTAAGACAGGGTTTCTGTATATTAATTTAATCTCTCATTCTTATGTCAAACAAATTTATTTGAAAAAAAAAAAAAAAGGGAGAATAACCATTAAAATGTATTCTTTGCATGTTCAACTGCTGTTATACAACCAAGTTCAGTAAGTCTCTTGATTAAACTATTTCTGGTATTGAACTAGTGAGGTTACAAGATATGTATAATTACAGTACAGAATATTACAAACAGGTTGCCAATCATAACCTGCTTGTATGTCCGAGATATTTGTTGGAGAAGTGAATCTTTGAATCATTCATGTCAAAAATACTTAATAGTGGGTTAAGATCGGAGACATGATCAAAATTCTTTACAATGCGTGAAGCTCTACTGGTTACAAACACAAAAAACACAAGTGTTTTGTCGGCTTTCAAAGCCACAAAGGACTTAGCGAGTGCGGTGAGAAAGACCATGTAACTCAGTCTGTTAAGTTTGCACTCAACTTCCATGCCTCTCAACTGCCCACATTTTCACATAATGTCCAGATTTTTACCTTATATTTTTGGTCTGTTCCTCACAAGATTTTTGATTTTCTGACAAATCAATGAGGACTGAGGAGAGACACATTTGAGTTTCAAACTTCATACCTTTCAGAGAAATGTATGCTAATGCAAAACCTATTAAAAGCAACTTTTTAAGTTTATAAAAGAGGAAGTCAGGGACCTGTTACTGGGACAGACAACAGGAAGACACAAACAGTTGCTGGTCAGTACTGGTAGATTTTATTGCCTAGCACGAGACTTGACCTTAAGAAGCTGAGCAGAGTGCTTAACATTTGTTAAGATCAGGTCTTGCACTATAATATACATTTTCTAACTGACTGAAGAATTACTGTTCCCTAGTTACTAAGCAAGGCAAGATGAAGGTGAATGGGTGTCTTGTCAGGTTACCACAAACACAGTGCACTTATCAAATCTCCCACTAGTATTCAAATACAATTTCTGTGCAGGCTACAATCTGACATCATATCTGGTCACCTGACGCTGTGCTTGCCACACTACCCCCTCATTAGCCACCGAGCCACAGGATGTGGCACTGATGTACCACGATATACACCTAGAACTTTGCTAAGGCTTAATACAGCATCTGGAAGCTATAAATCAATTCTAACACTTTCACACTTCCTACAGAAAGGCTTTTCATAGACATTGAGTCTCTGGCCACAGTCAGACCTGGGAGATAAAATCTTTATTGCCGAAACCAAGTTATTTAATTTCAGGATATTTTACTTACGGGTAGCTGGGCTGAGCTTAACCCATTTCCTTCCAATATCTTCTGTTAAAATATATACATTTCAGCAGTTGCAGCAATACAGCCTGGCATTGTTGAAACATTTTTAAATAAAATCAACTTTTCAAATACATTTTTAACACAAACATCTGTGCAAATCAGTTTAGCATATAAATGGCATACAATTCTTTACAAAACCGCAGCTAGTTATGCTGGCATACGTTACACATGCACTGTCCCACTCTCTCTGGCACTACCTCACATCATCACAGACTCAATGACTGCTTCTAGCTTACCAGTCATCTGCACACTTGGTCAAAGCGAGGACTTTAGTATTCACTTTTATGTCAAAAAAGTAAATGCCAAACAGGACAGGTCCTAGTACTGAGCCATAGGGAACTCTACTGTTGACTGATGGTATCCGTGCTGTGGCATCAGGAAATAATACAGACAAAATAATGTAAAATTGGAATGAGAATCTGGGATTCTATGGCAAAAAAAAAAAAAAAAAGTTAGGTCCGCGTCATGATGTTCCATCTGTGTTGTCCATTTTCATTCTTCCTCAAGTGGGTTTAGTTACGACCCTCAGATCCAACTTGGCCACTTTTTACAGCTCATGGATACTCTTGAACTCCTACCTTACCCATAATGGTCTAGTCCCCTACCATACTTCAAATATTGTTTGCTGGACTTAGAGCTTGATAAAAAATAGAAACAGTTACAAAAAAGAAACCAATATCTAGAGCTCAAAGGCTGGAAAAAGAAGTTATGTACCTACCATAACGTTCCATGTTAGTTGTCTTCATCTCACCTTCCTTCTTGCTGTTTGGGGTTCGGAGCCGATCCTCGGCTCCAACTTGGCCACCTTCTATAGCTGTTTACTGGCTCGAGGCTACCCCTTATCCCAGAATGCCCAGCATCAGCTACCCAGATCTCGTTTGTGATGGGGCACACTAGACATAAGTAGAATAACCAGTTACCTAAAAACTGGTTGTCCAATACACCTAAACAAGGAAAGAGTCATAAATTACCTGGCATGTAAAGTAATAAAAGATACTCAGCCAGTGAAAACAAAAAGGAAATCCTCTAGGAAGGGGAAGGAGGGAGGGGCGCAAGAAGGAAGGTGAGATGAAGACAACCAACATGGAACGTTAAGTTGTCCATCTCACCTTCATTCTTGCCATTTGGGACATCGTCCCTAGCACCTAAAATCCCAGGTGGTTCATTGGAACAGACTCTTCAGAACAGTAGAACCAAAGGAAGCTCTGCTCCGGGAGACCATATCCACCTTGTAATGAGAGATAAAAGTGTGAGGGTTTGCCCAAGTGGCAGCTGCACAGATCGAGTCTATGGGCAACCTAGACTAAAAAGCTACAGAGGTGGCTAATGCTCTAGAGGAATGACCTTTTGCTTTAGCTGTTAGCTCTTTATTTCATAACTGATAAATAAAGGCAATAGTATCAGATAACCATCTGGATAAGGTCACCTTAGAAACTGGAAGGCCTTGTTTGTTGAAAGCATAAGAAAGAAATAACTGGTCTGACTTTCTTAGTTCCTTAGTTCTATGGAGGTAAAAACGCAATTGGCTGTGCACATCCAATTGGTGGAGCTTGTATTCTGCCTTGTTGCTGTGATTAGAAAAGAAAACTGGGAGATCTATGGATTGATTTAAATTGTTCTCTGAGCAGACTTTAGGAATAAAGGATGGATTGGTCCTCAGAGAAACTCTATCCTTGTGAAACACAAGGTAAGGATGACGAACACACAGTGCTTGAAGTTCTAAGACACGTCTAGCTGAAGTGATAGCAACCAGAAAAAGTGTCCTTCAAGAAAGAAATTTTACGGAACTTGATGCTGCCGGTTCAAAGGGAGGCAAAATTAAGGAAGCTAAAACTAAATTTGAGATCCCATGGAGGAGGAGTATCTCTGACTGGGGGTCTAAGAAGAGATGTTCCTCTCATAATGGCCTTGCAGAGCTTATGGGACATTATGCTAGAATTAAACATATCGATATGAAAATTAGAAATGGCAGCTAGTTGTACTCTAATGGTAGCGGAAGCCACACCACACAAAGAATTGTGCTAGAAATTCAAAAATTTCATGGACTGGGGTTGAGAAAGGATCCAAATTTCTAGATTCTGCCCAGTAAGAAAATGGTTTCCATTTACTAGCATATGTTTTCCTCGTAGTAGACTTATGTGAGGAAACAATAATATCACGGACTGCTGGGGAGATACTGGAAAGCCTGGCTAAGGTTGGAAGTGGAGTAACCAAGCTGTGAGCTGGAGAGTTTGAAGGGATTGGTGCAACCCGCCTGACTGATGAATCAGAAGATCTGGAACCGGGTCCAGAATCCACAGTTGATCCAGAAGGTGGAGGTGCAGGAATGGGAACCATATCTGTCGAAGCCAATTTGGGGCAA
Organism: Protopterus annectens; assembly: GCF_019279795.1. Classification (NCBI taxonomy): domain Eukaryota; kingdom Metazoa; phylum Chordata; order Ceratodontiformes; family Protopteridae; genus Protopterus; species Protopterus annectens. The sequence goes on from NC_056736.1 coordinate 751,512,732, forward strand.
TGAAGATCATTTTGCAACCCAACGATTTTGCTTTCTGTACGAGTCTTGGTATTAGGGGAAAAGGATAAAGGAGTCCCTGAGGCCAATCGTGGACTAGAGCATCTCTGGGTATATGACCTGGAAGAGGAAGTAGGGAGAAGTAGCTGCTGCATTTGTTGCTGAGAGGAGTAGCAAATAGGTCGCAGCAAGGCTGTCCCCATTTGCGGAAAATAAGATCCGCAACTTCCTGATTCAGAGACCACTCGTGAGGCATGAGGACAGCTCTGCTGAGCCTGTGCGCTATGACATTGGATTTCCCAGGGATGTGCGTTGCTATAAGAAAAAGTTGGGAGGAACTTGCCCATTGCCACAGTCTGAGTGCTTCATGACACAAGGGGTAAGACCTGGTCCCGCCCTGTTTGTTGATGTACCACACCACTAACATGTTATCCGTTTGGATTGCAATGGTCCCGGAAGGAAGAGAGTCTTGAAGGGCTTGCAATGGTAGGAGCACCACTCTCATTTCTAGGACATTGATATGCAGATGGTACTTGTGAGGTTGCCAAGTGCCTTGGACTGTCCTGCCTAGATAATGCCCACCCCCACCCTATCATGGAGGCGTCCATGGTCACTGTGGCTACCAGAGGGGGTTGTATGAAAGGTATGCCCTGAATTACTAATAGGTTAGACCATCCACCAAGAAAGGTGCCTTTTGCATGTTTCTGTGATCAGGATCATGTGAGACATGGGTAGCTCCTGGAAAGACCACTGCGTGAAAAGAAGTCACTGAAGGATTCTCATGTGGAAACGCGCTAATGGGACAAGAAGAATGGCAGCTGCCATGGAGCCTAGAGCTTGGAGGACATGTCTGACTTGAATCCTTTTGCTCTGCATTAGAATTAACACTTGTTGACGAATAGTGGAAACTCTTTCTTGTGGTAATCTTGCAAACATTTCTTTTGTGTTTAATTCTGCTTTTATGTATGTGATAGACTGACAGGGCAACAAGGCAGATTTTTCTAAATTTACTGTAATGCCTAGTTGAGTGCATGATGTGATTGTATAATCCTGTGCCTCTAAGAGTTGATACCTGGTGGTAGCAGTCAGGAGCCAGTCATCTAGATAGGGAAACACCTGGAATCCTTGACGCCTCAGGTGAGCTGTGACTACTGCCATACATTTGGTGAACACCCTGGGGGCTGAGGTGAGACCAAAAAGCAGAGCTCTGAACTGGTAATGACTGGTCCCTACCCGGAAGCAAAGAAATCTCTTGGAGCATCTGTCCATCTTGATATGGTAGTACATGTCCTGAAGATCTATCGAGCACATCCAATTGTCCTGACCCAGGAAAATGGACTGCAGTGTCACCATCTGGAACTTTTCTTTTTGTACAGATTTGTTCAATCTGCTGAGATCCAGTATTGGTCTCCAGTCCCCTGTCTTTTTTGGTACTAAAAAGAATCTTGAGTAAGTTTCGGATCCTAGTTGGCCTGCGGGGACTTCTTGAATAGCTCTTTTTTCTAGCAGTCTTGAAACTTCCGTGACTGCTTGATCCCTTAGATTGGGTGGAACATCTGGGAAGGGCTTTTTTGATTCTACGGGGGATTGATGGAAGGGAATTTTGTAACCTCCGGATATAATGAATAGTACCCATCTGTCTCTTGTTATATTTTGCCAGGCTTTTGGGTACAGCAAAAGTCTTCCCCGGACTGCCTCCAGAGTTGAGCAGTCGGACAACCCTTCAGGGATGCTGGAAGGGCTTGGCAGAGAAGGTTTCTTTGTCACCCTGGTTTTTACGGTCCCCCTCTGCTACAAGGGCAGCATCTGTTGTTGTTGTTTTGCCCTCTGCCCCTGGGGGAAAAATCACCACGTGTGTCAGGCAAGGGTCCCTGGGATTTTTGGAACCACATCTTTCCGCTCTTCTGACCCTTAGGATAATGTCTGGAAGGGGTGGTAAAACAGACTCCCACGGCAGAGAGAATCTTACCTTCCTGCTCACACCTGGTCAACGTGTCTTTCACCTGAGGCCCAAAGAGAAAGGAGCCATCAAAGGGAGTATTGGTGAAGGACGCTCGAAAGGGTTCTGCAAAATGACACAGCCGCATCCAAGCATGTCTCCTGAGAGCCACATCTGTCCTTGCGGCTCTGCTTGCCCCATCGGCTGCATAGGAAATCAGCCTCATGGAGGAGTTGACTATAGAATTAAGAGTTGCAAGCTGAGAAGCTACTTTGGCTGGTACTCCCTCAGCTGTAGGATCTTGAAGGGCATCTCCAAGCTCTTTCAGGAGATCCCTTTGAAGACGTGTAAAATGGCATAGATAGTTCAGGGACCTCATTGAAAGGGTCGCTGAAGCAAACATTCACTTTCCATATCTGTCCATCGTCCGAGGCGCTTTGTTTGGAGGATGAACAGATGAAGAGGCTTCTGCTAACTCTTTCTTGGTGGCTGCTGCTACCACCATGGCATCAACAGGCACACCACCTCTGGAGAGGAATTGTTTGTCCTGGGGAGCTGTAATAAATTTGTTATGCCTCCTTGTAGCAGGTTCCAAAGAATCTGAAGCTGACCAAGCCTTTCGAGCCACTATAGACATGAGTGGATCGAAAGGAGGAGATACCCAGGAGGTGGAAGGTCGGGAACCGAATGCATCCAGGTATACAGACTCATCCTCAGTAGGGGCTAGGGAAGTCCAGTCCCTCCTCTGTCCAAGCATTTCAAGGATGTCCGAAAAGGAAACCTCTTCAGAGGGGGACCTTAGGGACCCTTACGATTCATCCATGTCTGTATCTGAGGTGACAGACTCAGGGGAGTCTATGTGCTTCCTCTTGCACTTCTTCTTCTGGGGAGGCTATTCCGAGTGATCAGGGGAGGCTTCGGAAGAAGAGGGATCACCCAATGGGGTGTCCTGGGGCATAGATTCCCTACGCTTGGGGTCTTGAGGAGGAGTAGAGGTTGAAACAGACACCACGAGGGGAGGAGCCGATGGAGCTGGCAGTAGAGCTGTTTCGGGGGACAGCACACTCCGCATGACCTCGAAGGCATCCTGACCTCTAGGCAAAGAAAGCTCCGGCTCCGAAGAAACAGGAGTCCTTCTCCACATCGAGGGTGACGGCTCCAAGGCCGATGTTGGAGCCGAGCTCACCTGTGCTGAAGCTCCGAGGGGGTGAACGGGGTCGGACAAGGGTCCGATGCCACTCCCCCCTCGGAGCCAATGAGAGTGCCCCAGCGCCCAGATCCCTCGATAAAAAGTATAATTGAGGTAATCAGAACCGACGTCGGAACCAAAGAAGAGATGATCAGCGCCAACGGTTCTACTACCTGTGGATCCATGGTCTCCGGCTCAGAGCTAAATGTAGTCGGAGGAGGAACAGAAATAGAGGCGGTTGGAGCAGATACCTGTTGAGGTGGGCTGGACAGTAATTTTGCCAGTGCCTATGACTTCGGCAACTTACTTACTACTCTCTCCACATCATGATCCGATAATCTAGAGGACTGATAGGAGTGGGAAGAATGATGGCTACGTTCACTCTGTAACAAGGGTGACTGAAGTGCCGAGTGGATGGACTTCAAGGACAGAGACCTCAGTCTCTTATGGCTCCGAGACGGCTCCGAAATAGCAGATGGAGCAGACGGAGGAGTTGCCTTGTCAGTGCCAGCCGGCACCGACATACATGGTTGGTCAAGTAAAGGAGTCAGCTCCAAAGGTGGAGCCGACGGCTTGACAGACTTAGGGGATTTCATTGGCTGACTACTTTTAGCCGGAGAATCCTGAGGCTTCAATAATCCCCGAAGGATTAATTTGTTTTTGCGCTCCTGCAGGAGCCTTAGACTAAAAAGCATGACATATAGAACAGGAGTCCTACAGGTGATCAGCGCCCAAACAATATACACAACTTGAGTGCCCATCTGTCAGACATTTTCTGACAACATGAGTCACGCTTTTTGAAGCCAGACACCTTGGTATCTTTAGACATTTTAGTAACAACAACCACAACAACAATAAGAAAATGCTATACTACAAAGTAAGAAACAAACAGACTTTTTTTTTTACAGTTAAGGAACAGAAAGGAGAGCCTCTAATTTAAATGGCTATCCTAAGGGGGGGGGGGACTCTCTAATTTAAACGAGTTCAGGGGAAACAGAAGGCCTGCGAGTTTTGGAACGACGGCCAACAAAGCTACAACACACAAAAAAGCAATTAGGGATAAAGTAATATATCTAGACAAAAACTTGATAAAAAACTTAAATTTTTAAGAATAAACAACAATTATAATAGAAAAACTATACTAAGCTTGAGCAAGTAATGAAGCAACCGCGCAGCTGAAGCGGCAAACGAGATCCGGGTAGCTGACGCTGGGCATTCTGGGATAAGGGGTAGCCTCGAGCCAGTAAACAGCTCTTGAGCTATAGAAGATGGCTGAGTCAGAGCAGAGGATTGGCTCAGAACCCCAAACAGCAACAACGAAGGTGAGATGTACAACTTAACATCATTGGTTTCATTATTGTCTTCTCGTTCTTCCGAAAGTCAGCAACCAAAAAAGGCAGGGGTCTGGAGGGGGGGAGGGGAGTTCAGGAAGAATGAAAATGGACAACACAGATGGAATGTTATGGTGAGTACATAATGTCTTTATCTGATGTCAATTTTCTTTCATCCCTCAACAAGTGGGACAAAGTCCCCAGCTACCAGAATCTTGGGTGGACTCTAAGGAAGGATATTCCTGAGTTCTGCTGAGCTAAAGGCTGCTCTTCCCCTCAAGACCAGATCCAATTAGTGATGAGTGAAAAAGGTATGAGGTTTAGCCGAAGATGCAGCTGCACAGACATCATCCATGGAAGACCTGGATAAAAATACTGACAAAGTTGCCATGGACCTGGTTGAATGGGCTCTAAAAAGGTTTCAACAAAGATAAACCTAACTTGTAGACAAGAAAAAATGCAATCCATTAACCTCACTTGTTGTAGACAAAGAAAATGCAATCCATTAACCATCTGCCTAGAGTTACTTTGGTAACGGTTTCCTAATTTTGATTCCACAAAAGAAACAAATAATTGCTCTGTTTTTCTCAAATCTTTTGTTCTATGCAAATAGAAATGTAACTGAACAGCCAGCAAATGTAACACGCATTCTCCTATGTTCAGAAATTTGGAAATAAAACTGGAAGATTAATAGACTGATGTTGGATTCTGACACCACCTTAAGAAGAAAGAATGGGTTGGTTCATAATGCTACCCTATCTTTATGAAAAATTAAATAAGGTGGCTTGGAAGACCGGGCTTGAAGTTCAGAGACTCTTCAAGGAGAGGTCATAACTACCAAAAAGATAGTATTCCAGGTTAAACATTTTAGTTAACATTTTGCTGATGGTTCAAATGGAGGCTGAATTAAAGCTTGTAATACCAAATCAAACTCTCAAAAGGGCTCTAAGAAGAAAAGTTCCCCTTATAAAAGCTTCTTCTAAACTTTGTAAGGCCAAGGAGGAATCATTTACTCCTATATGGAAACTAGAAATGGCAGCTAGTTGAGGAGCTAGCCTCTCCATTAAAAACTGCAGACAAAAACTTCAGAACCTTAGGTACTTGTGCTGAAAAAGGGTAAATGTCTCTTGCTGTGCCTAAAATACAAATCTTTTCCATTTGTTTCTGTAAATTTTTTTTCTAGTGGAAGGCTTATGGTAAGACAAAAGAATGCGATGTACAAGGGAGGACAGCCTTGGATGTCTGGCTCCTATCACACGGTCAGCTTTAGACCTGAAATGTCCAGGTGAATCATTTCTGTCTGGTGAAGCAGGAGGTCTGGAACTAGATCCAAATTCCATGGTGGGCAAACTAGTTGAGCCCAAAGAAGGGGGAACCAAATCTGACAAGGTCAAAAAGGTGCAAGGAGGATTGACTGTACTGTTCAATCAAAATACTTTCTGGAGAAACCTGGGGAATCAAGGTGGTTGGAGGTAAGCATAAAGGAGATCAGGGGGCCAGTCGTAGAGGACAGCATCTCTCTGCGATTCCACTAGTGGGGAGATCAGGGCAAAGACCCTGTTACACTTGTTGTCGAGGGGGGATGCAAAGAGATCGCAGCAAGGTTGGCCCCATTGGTAGAATATTTGACTCCGCAACTTTCATGTTGAGACACCACTCATGAGGCAATAAAATGGACCTGCTCAACCTGTCTGTTATCACGCTGGATTTCCCTGGAATGTGCATTGCTACCAGAAATTGACTGGATAAGATTGCCCATTGCCACACTATGAGAGCTTCTCAACACAAATAGTAAGATCTGGTTCATTCTTGTTGAATGATGTACCATACCACTGACACATTGTCCATCTGAACTGCAATAGTCCCAGAAGGGAGAGTGTGTCTTGAAAGGCTTGCAATGCTAGGAGTACTGCTCTCATTTCCAGGACATTGATGTGTGTTGGTCTCTTCGGGGGCCAGGTGCCTTGTACCATCCCTCCCAAGAAGTGCCCCCCCACCCAATTTAGGAAGTGTCTGTGGTCACTATGGCTTTGGCCTGAGGAAGAATGAAGGGACAGCCTTGTAATATCTTTTCTGAGCGAAAACACCACCAGAGGTACTTTTTGCATGCTTGAGTTATTCTGATCTGGGTGGAAATAGGTTGGTGCAGAATAGACCACTGAGTTGCTAGGGTCCACTGGCCTATCAGAACCAGAAATATTGCAGTGGACATTGACCCCAAGGCTTGCAAAATCAATCAAGCTGAAAGACAAGAATTCTGAATTATCTTTTTGACTTGAAATTGAATAGTTTTACCCATGGTAAGGGAAGGGTGGCTTTCACTGAAACCATATTGAACAAGGCCCCTGTGAACTTTAATGTCTGAGATGGTTCTAGCTAGAATTTGTTGTGACTGGTGGTAATTCCTAGATGAGAGCAAACCTGGAGTACATAATTTCGTGCTTTATCAGAAGATGCCTGGTCGGAGCAGTTACGAGTCAGATGTTCAAGAACGGAAACACCCGGAATCCATGCAGTCTCAAGTGATCTGCTACTACTGCCATGCATTTGGTGAACACCCTGCTGGCTGTGGTGAAGGCCAAAGGACAGAGCTCTGAAATGGTAATGACTGGTTCCCAGCTGGAAGCATACGTATCTCCTGGATCGTCTGTTCATTTTTATGTGACAGCACGCATCCTGAAGACTGACTGAGCACATCCAGTTGTCCTTGTGCAGGAAGGGCAAAATGGACTGAACTGTCACCATCCGGAACTTTGCTTACTGAAATGATTTGCAGAGATCCAAACTTGGTCTCCAGTCTCCTGTTTTCTTTGGCACTAAAAAGAATCTCAAGTTCTAAATTCTTTCTGGTCTGGGGGGCCTCTTGGATGACTCTCTTCTAGCATCTTTTTTACTTTTATAGCTGCTGCTTTCATCTGTCTGTGTGGAACATTGAGAGTTTTGTACACTGTTAGGGGATGGGGTAGAGAAAATGGTGTTATATAACCTCTGGATATAATCCTCTGGACCCAAGAATCCTTTTGTAATGTCTAGCCAGGCTCTCTGGTGCAAAGAAAGACAACCTCAGACTGCCTCCAGAGGTAGGCAATCACGCCTCCTTTTAGAAGCACTGGTAGGATCGGTCAGAGAAGGTGTCCCTAGATCCTTAGTTCTGTGGACCTCCCCTGCTACCCCAGGGGGAACTATCTCAAGTTGAATAATGGAAAGGACCCTAGGATTTTCTGAACCACATTTTTTGACCAAATTGTTGATTCTTAGAGAAGATTCTTTGAGGGGTTAAAAAACATACACCTACTGCAGACAGGTTCTTACCATCCTGCTCACACCTGCAGAGTGTGTTTTTAACCTTAGGGCCAAACAAACAAAACTTCCATCAAAGGAAGCATTGATGAAGGAGGACTTGAAAGGCTCTGTGAAATCACATGGGTGCATCCAGGCATGCCTCCTAATGGAAATGCCTGAACCCACCCCCTTGAGGCACCTTCAGTTGCATGGGAAATGAGCCTCATGGATGAATTTTTGATAGATTGAGGGGTAGCTAACTGCAAAGCAATAGTGCTCTGTACCTCAGAAGTAATGTTCCCAGAGAGGGACTTGGAAAGTTCTTTTGAAGTCTGGTGAAGTATGCCAAAAAATTCAGCAATCTGAGTGCTAAAGTCCCTGAAACATATACATGCTTCCCAAATCTATCAAACACCCTGGACTGTCTGTTAGGGGGATGAACAGATGAAATCTGTTCAGCAGGTTCCTTCTTTGTGACCACTGCTATGACCATGGCATCTACCTGTACTCTTTTGCTCCAAAATTCCCTTCCTTTTGGTGGTGCCAGGATCCTGTCTGGTCCCTTTGGGATCAGCTCAGTGTTTGGTTCCTTCCATGCCGGCTCAGTGTTTGGTTCCTTCCATGCCGGCTCAGTGTTTGGTTCCTTCCATGCCGGCTCAGTGTTTGGTTCCTTCCATGCCGGCTCAGTGTTTCAGGTTCCCTCCATGCGGCTCAGTGTTTGGTTCCTTCCATGCCGGCTCAGTGTTTGGTTCCTTCCATGCCGCTCAGTGTTTGGTTCCTTCCATGCCGGCTCAGTGTTTGGTTCCTTCCATGCCGGCTCAGTGTTTGGTTCCTTCCATGCCGGCTCAGTGTTTGGTTCCTTCCATGCCTGCCTAGAGATCAAATCAATGAGCTCGTTTGTGGGTGGAGTCACCCAGGAGAGTCAGATCCAAAGGCTTCCAGGAATAATGACTCCCCTTGGGAAAGGTTATCGGTAGGCCAACCACCCCTTTCCTTAAGGGTCTCCAAAGGAGATGTCATCAGGTGGTGATCTTTAGGAACATTCCCCTCAAAATCAGTACCTTCCATGACTGACTCTTGGGGAGAGTCCAAGTACCTCCTCTTACACCTTCTCTTCCTAGGGATTTCTTTGTCTGCTGGGTAGTCTGGAGACTTTGGGCTAGCTATCCCTGTTGAGAAGAATGTTGAGGTTCCAGGCACAAAGACACATGAAAATGGGAAGACAGATCTGAGGGGGGAGGAACTGTTCTACAGGTAGAGAATACTCTCTCCATTACCTCGAAGGTGGAATTACCCGGGGAGGCGGAGGTCGACAGTGCCAAGAAAACATTCTTCCGAACCATTGGCTCCTTGTGACCCAAAGACAGCACACCTGAGGCAGCGGTTGGAGCCAAGCTGTCCAAAGCAGAGGCTCCGAGGCAGAGTCAACTCTAACACCTTGGATCTGGCAATGGTGCTACAGGTCTGAGAGTCGTATGTTTCTGATACACTCAGAGCCGGTCCACTCAGAAAAGGTATTGGATCAGAAGATAGCAAAATCTTTGGATCAGACATAAATGATTCCAGAAGTCTCATATCCAGAAGCTCCGAAGCTGTAAGTTGGATCTGAGAAGGAGCCAAAACAGGTGCAGTAGTACTGGTAAAGTTCTCCTGACCGGACTGGGTAAGAGCCAGGAGAACTCCCATTTCAATTTGTGCTAAAACAAATGTCATCATCATTCAATCCACATGTACTTCTGTCACACTCCTGGAAGAATGACAAGAAGACGCCCCTAATGGAGTCCCAGAGTGATGGCATCATAGATGTGATGCGATAGGGTCTAGAGAAGGCATATCGGGTCCTAGGGAGCTTTGGCTCAGTGTGTCAGATCTGATGATACAGATCTTGTCAGAAAATGTGAGGTCCGAGGATTTAGTCTTCATATCCCTAGAACTTTGATTCGATCACTTGGACACTTAAGAACATTCAAAATCGGGTCGGAGCTAGGATGAACCAAAAGGGTCCAATATACGCTTTCTGGACTCCTCCTTAGATTATTTTGAGGTTTGAGCTCCAGATAAAGTCTCCGAAAAAGCAGAAAGCAATAAACCTTTTAATATTGACTTATTTTTTTAAATCCACTAAGGCCCGGGGATTAAAGGCCTTAAAAATATCACACACGACGTTTAAATCAGCTGAGCCCAAGCAATACACACATGAATCTTGTGCGTCAGATAATGTTTTTTTATTCCCACAATCCTTACATTCTTAAAACCCAAAGCTTTTTCAGCCATTTTAAGCAGTAAAAAGAACTAGCATTAATAAAATAATAATAGTAAAAAATAGATATTTTTTTTTTTTTAGGAAAGAAAGTGAAAAGAAAAAAAGAAAGGGAATTACGAGCAAGAACAGTAATCAAACGACCGCGAAACAAAGTAGCTACATAAACACAACACAACCAGAAAAGGGGTAAAAAAGCTACAGCACTCACAATACCACACTACGAGCTACCAGCAACCACATCCTACACAAAGCCAGCAAACAAGATCTGAAGTAGGGCAGGGACTAGAGAATTTGGGTAAGGGAGGAGCTGGAGAGTTTCCAGTATCCACAAGTTGTAAAAAGTGGCAGATCAGATCCAAACCCACCTGTTGAGGAATGAAAGAAAACAAGAAGTTATGTACTCACCATAACGTTCGATGTATGTAGTCCATCTCACCTCACATTCTTACCAGTGGGTTCGGAGCAGAATATCGGCTCCGACTCAGCCAACTTTTCTAGCTCAAAGTCTTCTATTGGCTGCGCTAAAGAGGTATCCCATGCTGCACTGCTCTATATCCCCAGATCTAGTTTGCTGCGAATACCACACTCACACTTCATGCATAACAAAATCCCAACAAGAGGAATAAGCTAAAAGTGAAGGGAACTCTAAAAACCAAGCCTAACCTCCAGATCCTCCAGGACGGGGGAAGGTGGGAGGGTAAGTAAGAATGTGAGGAGAGATGGACTACATACATCGAAAGTTATGGTGAGTACATAACTTCTTGATGTTATGTAGTCCAATCTCGCCTACATTCTTACCCCTGGGACAGTGTCCCCAGCACCTACATCCTGGGAGGCTCAGAGGAAGATACTCCTGAGTACTGTGGAACCAAAGGAAGACCTGCCCCTAGATACCATGTCCAGTTTGTAATGAGTAACAAAGATGTGAGGAGATGCCCAGGTAGCTGCAGCACAAATATCATCCATCGACAATCTGGCGTGGTAGCCTGCAGATGCAGATACAGCCCTAGTAGAGTGAGCCTTGACTGGAAATGGTAGGTCTTTCCCCCTGAAGAATAAATGAAGGAAATACAATTTGATATCCATCTGGATAGGGTGATCTTGAAGACAGGGGACCCAATTCTGTTTTCCGAAAAGGAGACAAACAACTGATAAGATTTTCGGAGATCTTTGGTCTTGTGCAGATAGAAACGTAACTGTCTGTGTACATCTAGTTGATGAAATTTAAATTCTGCCTTGTTTGAAAAGTGGGGAAAAAACACGGGCAACTCAATAGATTGATTGAGATTAGATATGGACACCACTTTAGGAAGAAAAGAAGGGTTTGGTCTAAGAGACACCCTGTCTTTATGAAAGATCAAGTATGGAGTTTTGATAGAAAGAGCCTGAATTTCTGAAACGCGTCTGGCTGATGTGATGGCTATTAAGAAGGCCGTTTTCCAGGTCAAGAATTTCAAGGCACAGGTAGCAGCAGGTTCAAATGGTGGTGAAGTAAGGGCTTGCAAAACAAAATTTAGATCCCAGGGCATAATAGGTTCTGAGACAGGAGGGCGAAGTAACAGAGTGCCCTTCAGGAAGGCCTTACAGAGTCTGTGGTCCATCAGACTAGGCTCATTAGCAATATGACAATTCGAAATCACTGCCAATTGAACTTTAATGGCAGCAGACGCTGAGCCCTGCTGGAAAAGCATAGACAAGAACTCCAAGACGGAAGCAATTGGAGCTGTGTAAGGGTCAATTCCCTGGGCAAAAGCCCAAATAGAAAATCTATTCCATTTGCTGGAATAAATTCTCCTGGTAGAGGGCTTATGAGAGAACGATAAAATGTGAACCACCTCAGGTGAAAAATGATGAAGCCTAAGTAGCGATGGAATTGGAGAAGCCAGGCTGCCAACCTGAGGGTCCGCAGAGAGGGGTGGAACTGTCCCGACATGTGTGTCAGTAGGTCTGGTACTGTGTCCAGAGTCCAAGGAGAGTCCACCATGTATGGATGGAGAAAGGGGAACCAGACTTGACGAGGCCAGTGTGGGGCAATCAGGATCATTCTGCTTCCCAAGAATTGCGCTTTCTGAATCACTCTTGAGAGCAAGGAAAATGGAGGGAAAGCATAGAGCAGATCGGAGGGCCATTCGTGGACTAGAGCGTCCCTGGGTGACTCCCCCTGTGGGGGGATCAGCGTGAAGTAGCTGCTGCATTTGGCATTGAGGGGGCTGGCAAAAAGATCGAAGAAAGGCTGACCCCATCTGCTGAAGATTCGTTCTGCAACCAGACGATTCAGGGTTCACTTGTAAGGCATCAGAATAGCTCTGCTTAGCCTGTCTGCTATCACACTGGACTTCCCTGGAATGTGCGTTGCCACTAGGAACCGATGGGAAGAAACTATCCACTACCACACTCGCACGGCCTCTCTGCACAGGGGGTATGATCTGGTTCCTCCTTGCTTGTTCAGATACCACACAACGGAAATGTTGTCCGAGTGTACTGCGATAGTCCCGAGAGAAGAAAGCCCTGAAGTGCCCGCAATGCAAGTAACACCGCTCTCATCTCTAGCACGTTGATGTGCAGATGTATCTCGTGATCTTGCCACATGCCTTGGACTGTCCTGCCAAGAAAATGCCCCCCACCCCATCTGGGAGGCGTCTTGTTCACTGTGGCAACTGGGGGTGATGGAAAGTACAGTTTTGTACCTACCATAAATGTAGATGTTCGAGTGCTAATACAGCTGCAGTAATGACAGATGGGTTTTCAGCCGTCAGGCGGTCCCTCGGTCGGCCGAATTCCAAAGTCTTGGTCCGGCGTCGGTTGTTGTCGCTTACTCTTCTGACGTCAGGAAGGCCAGAGTATATAAGACACAGCCGACGCCATGTTCTTCAGTCTTTCTTGCCCCAGATGTCAGGTGCCCCCAGAAGAAGGCAATACATAAATAAAGCTAATCCACAAAAGCAAGCAAATAAAACATAGCAGGATAACCCAGTCAGGAGGTATGAAGAGGTTTTCAGGCCCCATGGCCTTACCAAGAGGGGAAGGAGGGAGGGAAACCTGTACTGCAGCTGTATTCGCACTCGAACATCTACATTTATGGTAGGTACAAAACTGTACTATGTTCATCGTGCATACAGCTGCAGTAATGACAGATGGGTAGAGTCCCAAAGCTATGCATAGGATGGTAGGTACTATGAGGAACTGGGTTGAGCCAGAATGCCCTGCAAAACAGCAGTGGCAAAGCCTGCTCTTGTTCTGGAATATAAGGGCAGATGGTAGTGTTTTGTGAAGGTATGTACAGAACTCCAAGTGGCTGCCTCCAAGATATCCTTAGTAGGCACACCTCTGAGGAAGGCTGTAGAGGTGGCTGTGGCCCTGGTGGAGTGAGATCTGATACCAATAGGGACAGGTTTCCCATGATAGGAGTAACAAAAATGAATGCAGTGGCCAATCCACTTGGAAATGGTCTGTTTGGTAACTGGTTTCCCTGGAGCCCCTACGGCGTAGGACACAAAAAGTTCGTCTGATTTCCTGAAGGACTTTGTTCTGTCCAAATAGTAACGTAGCTGCCTATGGATGTCTAAAGAGTGAAGCAGCCTTTCCCCTTTGTTTTGAGGGTTAGGATAAAAGGTAGGAAGGTGAATGGCTTGGTTTAAGGCTACCCTAGATACCACTTTAGGCATAAAAGATGGGTTGGTATGAAGGGAAACTCTGTCCTGATGGAAGATGAGGAATGGCTGCACCGCCATGAGGGCCTGTAGTTCAGAAACCCTACGAGCTGAAGTGATGGCCAGAAGGAAAGCTGTTTTCCAGGAAAAATATTGTAGATCTGTTGAAGCAGCAGGTTCAAAGGGAGGCAATGTTAATTTTTCTAGTATGTAATTAAGGTCCCAGGCTGGTATTGGTTGTTTCCTTGGAGGTCTTATATTCTTAGCCCCTCTGAGGAACTGCTGTAAGAGTGGATGTGAGAATAAAGGGGGATCCGTGTTGAATTCTGCAGAAATGGCTGAGGCGTGTATTTTGATTGAAGAAAATGAAAGTCCACTGCTCAGTAATTCAGCTAGGTACTGTAAAACCTGAGGCAAGTTCAATTTTCTAGGGTCCTGTCCCCTTTTCTCATTCCAACAGCAAAACCGCTTCCATTTTGCGGAGTAAGCTTTTCTAGTAGATGGTCTTCTGGCCTCCAAAATGACATCCTGCACCTCCTTGGAGAGTAGAGTTTGATGTGGTGTTAAGGAATTTTCCATGCAGCGAGGTTGAGTGTTTTCAGCTGGCTGTGAAGGGGTTTTGTAGTTGTTCTGCGTCAGCAGGAGAGGTATTAGAGGCAGGGACCAGGGAGGAGTATGTGTTAGGCTCCTCAGGAGTGGATACCAGTGTTGCCTTGGCCAGTCTGGAGCAATCAGTATCATCCTCGGTTTGTCTATTCTTGCTTTCAAAAGTACCTTGGGCAGAAGAGGCAGAGGTGGGAATGCATAAACTGTCCATGTTGTCCAACTGAATGAAAGGGCATCCACTTTCCAGGCCTTTGGATGGTAGGTCCTTGAACAAAACCTTTTCAATTGATGGTTTCTGTTGGAGGCAAAAAGATCTATATCTGGCCTCCCCCACGCTTGGACTATTTCCGTAAACACCTGTGGATGTAGCTTCCATTCGTGCGGATCTGTCATATTTCTGCTCAGAGTGTCTGCCAGTGTGTTTTCCATCCCTGGCAAGTACTGTGCTTGAAGTTCGATTTGTCTTTCTAGAGCCAAGTTCCAAAGAGTCATGGCTAGTCTGCACAAGGGGTATGAGTGAGTTCCTCCTTGTTTGTTTATGTACCACATTACTGTGGTGTTGTCTGTTCTTATGAGCAATTGCCCTGGATGCAGGAAGTCCTTGAAAGCTGTAATTGCATTTATTACTGCCAGCATTTCCTTTTGATTGATGTGAAGGTGCTTTTCCTTTTGGGACCATCTGCCCTGAATGCACCTGCCCTTCATGTGCGCCCCCCAGGCGTAATCTGAGTCGTCTGTGGTTATGACTTGTTTTGCTTGAGGCTTGCAGAATGGGAGGCCTGTGTTTACTTGACATGCTTGGGCCCACCATAGGAATTCCTTTTGTAGACAGGGAATTATTGGAATGATTGCTTCCAAGCTGTGACTGTGTTGAGACCATAGATTTTTTAGGTACCATTGAAGTTTCCTCATATGCAGCTTTGCATACGGGATTAGAAGAATGCAAGATGCCATGAATCCCAGAGCCTGCAGGATTTTCCTTGCAGTAAGCCTGGTACTTTTTGCTAGTATTTTGAAGTACTGAGATAATTGCCCTTGTTTTTCTGGCGTAAGGTATGCCATCTGGGTGTTTGTGTCCAAGCTGGCACCCAGGAAGGTTATTTTCTGAGAAGGTGTTAGCTTTGATTTCTCCTTGTTGATGGTGTATCCCAGAGAAAGCAGTAACTGTGTCACATATGCCAGATGTTCCAGTAGTATATGTTTGCTGTCCGCTTGGATCAGGCAGTCGTCCAGATAAGGGTAAATTTGTATCCCTTGAAGTCTGCAATAGGCAATCACTGATGCCAGGCACTTGGTGAATACTCTGGGCGCAGTAGATAGGCCAAAGGGCAATGCAGAGAATTGATAGTGGATTGAACCTGCAAGAAATCTGAGGTATCTTCTGCAGCTTTGTCTGATTGGGACATGCAGGTATGCCTCCTTGAGGTCCAATGTTACCAGCCAAAACTCCTTGCCCAGCATGGGAAGAAGTTGCTGTAATGTGAGCATCTTGAATTTTGTGCAGTAGAAATGTGTTTAGGATTGATAAGTCCAGAATGGGTCTCCAGTCGGTTCCTTTTCTTGGTACCAGGAAAAGTCTTGAATAAAAACCTTGACCTTGTTGGTGCGTAGGTACCTTTTGTATAGCCCTCATGTTTAGGAGCTTTGAAATTTGCAGTTGTGCCTCTACCCTTTGATTTTGTGGTAGGTTTAGCATGCCTCTCATTTTTGGAAGAGTGTGAAATTGAAATTTGTAGCCTCTGTTTATAATGTCCAGTATCCATTTGTCTGTTGTGACAATATGCCAATTGCTTGCAAATAATGCTAGTTTCCTCCCAAAGGTGCTGCCAGTTGAGACTTGCTTGGCATGGAAATGAGGAGTCATTGAGTTTGCTTCCTGTATTGTTGTGCACTGTCTTCACCACCTCTTGGAGCTGGAGATTGCTATTGTCGACATCAATATGACCCTTGAGATTGTTCTCTGCTTCTTCTTCGTCTGTATCAGCCTCTTTGGGGCTTGTCAGTGGCTGGAAAGGACCAGTTTTTTGATGGCCAATTCCTGCTAAATCGTGGTGGCTGGACCTGTAAGAAAGCTTTGACAGTTTGCATAGATTTGGCTTTCTCTTCCATTTTAAGTAATATATCCTCAGCATTAGTACCAAAAGAACATCCTTTTGTAAAGGTGCATCAAGAAGTTTTGCTTTCACATGATCAGGCAGATTTTGTTCTCTAAGCCAGGCATGTCTGCGAATGACTGATCCTGTAGCAGCCGCTCTACTGGAGGCCTCTAGGGCATCATAACCACATTGTAAAGTGTGTTTACCCACTTGTTCTGCACTATGCATCATATCCTGTAACTCTTTTAAATCTGGTTTTTCAGGTTGAGACATTTTGTTTTTTAATTGTGATAACAGGAACTGTTGGTATTTAATCATATGAAACTGGCAGTTTAAGGCCCTCATGGCTAGGGTGGCCGAGGTATAAACCTTCTTACCCCACCTTTCTAGTGATCTAGATTCCCTTTCTGCAGGTAATGGATTCTTGGCAGTGGAGGCCTTTATTCCCTTAGGGCCTTGTGAAATGGTTTCAGGGTCAGCATTATGGCCTTTGTAGAGAAATTGGTGAGAACTGGGTACTCTGTAATATCTATCAGGCTTAACTGGTGCAGGAGGCAGTGAATCAGGATTAAAACAAGCCTCCGAATAGACATCATCCAGTACCTCCAAAACAGGGGAATAGCCAGAGGTCTGTGCTGAGGTAACAAAGAAATTCCCTAAGTCTTTTCTTGGAGTCTGAAAATCTTGGCCTTCCCAATGGAAGTGTTCCCTCAAGGTGTGCAAGGTTTCCCCAAAGAAAAATCCTCAGGGGATACAGGCGGAATAGACTGCTCTGCATCCGAATCCTCAAAAGGGAATAAGAGTGTTCCTCAGCATCAGAATGCTCTGATAAAATGGATCCCTGATCAGAAGAGGGGGAATCTTCCTCCACTCTGGGTCTCTTGTCAGGAGGGGGCTGAGAACCTCTGATAAGAGTTATTAGATCCTCAGCCATTTTAAGCATCTGTTTCTTAGGCATGGGTCCGGGAGATGGGCCTTGTGCAGCAGGCCTAGTGTGATGCCTGGCTGCTTTGGATTTGGTAAAGGCCTTAATAGAAAAAGAGGATGAAGGCCTAAATACACCATGAGTGGATGTAGATCTGTCCACATTAGTAGGCTCGGCATAAGCTGGAGCTTCGGTTGTAGTCTGGGAAAGGGCCGATGACCCAGCGGTCTCTGGTACAGAAGACACCGCCGAAGGAGTGTCATCGGTAGTCAGGGACTGCAAAGGCGTCTCACTGAGAACCGGACCACGTGGAGCCTGTTTCGGCGTGGTGTCGGTGGAGACCGCGGGCCTCGCATGTCGGTCCTTTTCCTTGCGTTTTTTGGGTAAAACGGTAGTCGGAGTGTCCGACGACATTTTGTAGTCAAAACCTTTACCAAAAAAGTGTTGGGCGAACTCCGCCCGGCTGATAGTGCGTTTATTGAAGGTAGCGCCAGCGACAGCCGAGGCGCCGTGGTCTGGGCCCAAACAAGGTATGCAAAGGGAATGGAAATCCTTATGCGGTATTTGCTTCCCACAAGAAATACAATTATTAACTTTTTCTGACATCGGTCTGAGGCAAGAAAAGATTCTAACGGGTACTTAGCTTTAATGAAGACTTGGTTCCAAATATTTTCGTAATTCAGGAGCTGGCCGACCGGCATTTGCGAACTGCTTCTGCTTCGGGCACCGCGCGGCAAAAAAGACTGGAGAACATGGCGTCGGCTGTGTCTTATATACTCTGGCCTTCCTGACGTCAGAAGAGTAAGCGACAACAACCGACGCCGGACCAAGACTTTGGAATTCGACCGCCTGACGGCTGAAAACCCATCTGTCATTACTGCAGCTGTATGCACGATGAACATCGAAGGGTTTCCCCCTGTCCAGATTGTTGGTAAAAAGCCACCATCTGAGATCCTGTTTGCATCTGTCCGTGAGCAAGTGGGAGTCTTTGGAGAGACCATTGGGCAATGAGGAGCCACTGAAGGAGCCTCATGTGCAATCTCGCTAGAGGGACTAACATAATTGTTGCTGCCATAGTGCCCAGGAGTTGAAGAACCCATCTTGCCTTTACTTTCCTGAGGGGTAACAGGGCTTGCACCTGATTTTGTAAGACTGATTCTTTCCTGTGGTAGAAAGGCTCGCATCTGAACGGTGTCTAGCTCTGCACCTATAAAGATGACAAGCTGTGAGGGCAACAAGGCAGATTTTTTCCAGTTCAGTGTTATGCCTAACTGCTGATAGAGTGTGATGGTAGCATCCCTGGTTTGTATTAGTAGATGCCTAGTGGGGGCGGTGAGGAGCCAGTCGTCCAGATACGGAAACACTTGGAATCCTTAACGTCTCAAGTGAGCCGTCACCACCGCCAAACACTTAGTGAACACCCTGGTGGCTGTGGTGAGACCAAAGGGCAGGGCACAAAACTGGAAATGACTGGCTCCCAGCCAGAAGCGTAGGTGACTCCTGCATGCCCTGTCCATCTTGATATGGTAGTAAGCATCCTTGAGGTCGATGGAGCACATCCATACGTCTTTTCCCAACAATGGGAAAAGCGACTGACCATTCAGAACTTGGACTTTTGTACATAGTGGTTTAGTTGGCTGAGATCTAGAATGGGTGTCAGGTCCCCTGTTCTTTTCGGCACCAAAAAGAATCTTGAGTAAGTCCCTAATCCGATCTGGTCTGAGGGGACATACTGGATGACTCCTTTTTCTAGCAGCTTTGAAACTTCTGAAGCTGCCTGATCCCTTTGACTGGGTGGAACGTCCGGGATTCTCCTGATTGGAGGGGAGTCTGACGAGAAGGGGATGGCATAACCTCTGGAAATTATTCGTAATGCCCATCAGTCCTGGGTGATGCTTTCCCAGGCTTCTGGGTATAACGACATTCGGCCCCCGACTGGCTCCGTAAATGCAAAGTCGGGCATCCCATCAGGGACGATGGTAGGGAGAACCATGAAAGGAATCGCGGTCTCCCAAATTGCAGGGGCCTCCCCTGCCTCTAGGGCGGCATCTCCCTGAATACCTTCCCCCTCCTCTGCCTCTGGAGGGGGCTCACCTTGTGCACCGGGAAAAAAATTCTGTGATTTCTGGAACCACATCTTCCCACCTCTGTGGGCCTTTGGGTAAGGTCTAGAGGGGTGGGAAAAACGGACCCCTACAGCAGACAGAGTCTTTCCCTCTTGCTCGCACCTGGTGAGGGTATCTTTCACCTTGGTTCCGAACAAATAGGAACCATCAAAGGGGGCGTCGGTGAAAGAAGACTTGAAGGCCTCCGCGAAATTACAAAGGCGCATCCAAGCTTGCCTCCTAGGGGCGACCCCCTGAGCTTGCTGCCCTACTCGCTCCCTCGGCTGCATAGGAAATGAGCCGCATGGACGAGTTAACAATGGAGTTGAGGGTAGACATCTGGGCGTTAACCATCTGTGCCACCGCCTCCGGAACGTTACCCGCTAGAGTATCTCCTAACTCCTTGAGGAGATCTCTCTGGAGCCGAGTAAAATGAGACAGGTAGTTCAGCGACCGTAAGGTAAAGGTTGCTCACGAGAGGGTATGCTTCCCGTACTGGTCCATGGTCCTAGACTCCTTGTTAGGAGGATGGACAGAGGAAAAAGTCTCGGCTACTTCTTTCTGAGTGGCCGCCGCCACCACCATGGCATCTACAGGGACTCCTTTGGACAAAAACCCCTTACCTAGGGGAGCCGATAGAAATTTATTGGGTCTCCTGGGTACGGGTTCCACAGAATAAAGGATTCTCCCACACCCTTCGACAAATTAAATCCATGAGCTCGTCGAAGGGTGGAGACACCCAGGAGACAGAGGGTTGAGCACCAAAGGCCTTAAGGAAGACAGACTCCTCCTCGAAGGGGGCTTTGGATGGCCAGTCACCTCTCTGTTTCAATATCTCCAGAACGGAGAAAGAAACATCATCAGAGGATGACTTGGGGGACCCCTCCGATTCCTCGAGGTCGGTATCTGAGGTGAGAGACACATCCTGGAAGTCTATGTGCTTCCTCTTGCATGTTTTCTTTCTAGGAGGCTCCTCAGGCACAGACTCTGAGGGGCCCTCAGAAACTTCGGGACCACTCGAGGGGGTATCCCTAGGCCTTGGGGCTCCACTGTCTACAGATAGGTGATGATCAGAGGCTCTAGCCGGAGTGGAGGGGGACAGAATGACCGATCCGCATGATGTGGCTGAATACCTGGCCAGCGCACTCCGCATGGCCTCAAAGGCTGCCCCCCCAAGTCCGAAGACTGGCCAGCCTCCAAGACCATGACAGGGGTCGGGGTTCCACGAGCCGAGGCACCGAGCGGGAGACTTGGAACCGAAAGGTGTCCCGAGGTGTCCCCCTTGGGTCCGACTGAAGAAACCTGAGTCCTGAACCCTGTGAACGGGGCCGACGGGGTCAGAGCAGATGGTGGTACCGATAAGCCCGGAGGGGGGCATCGGAACTGATGCAGGAACATCACATGGAGCGGAGCATTCCGGCTCCGAAGACAGAGATGCGCTCGGAGGAACAATCGAAGAAGGTATCGGGACGGGCTCCAGAGCCGACTGGGTCGGAGCAGAGAACAATTCAGACAAAACCGGAGACTGAAGGAGCCTCTGCACCACCCTATCGACATCCATATCTGAAAGTGTCCTGGAGGATTTGGAGGACAGGGAGGGAGATCGAGATCTCCTCTCAGGTGACCCTGGTCTAGTACTGGGCGATCGGCTCCAAAGAGGTTCCAATATAATTGGAGCCGACGCTGGTTCCATTACTACCGACACTTCCTGCGGCCCCGAGGACAGTGGAGCCGAGGAGGTTGAATCTAGTCTAATTACTTTCTCCGACGGCTCCGAAGAGACAGACGGAACCGGAGATCTCTTTTTAGACTCAGTAGATTTTGATTTTGACTTAGAACTGGAAGTAGAATCCATAGCCTCTTCAAAATATGGTTTTAAGAGTCCCTTCAAGATTAGCTTTCTCTCTTGGAGCACCCTGGGACTAAAGGCATGGCAGAAGCTGCAGGACTCTTGCAAATGGGTTGCTCCCAGACAATAAACACATACTGAGTGTCCATCGGTGATAGACATCTTGTAACTGCACTTAGAGCACTTTTTAAAACCGAAGGTTTGTGCTCCTTCTGATCTTTGGACATCCTAAGGTTATACACAAAACAGCCAAATGAGCAGTCACAGCAGAACTGAAACTACGGTGAAAAGAAAACTAGAGTCACCACACCCCACGCAAAGCACGGGAACAACAAATACTCACAACAACAGCGCTACACACAAAATGACAACAAACTTCTAACTAAAACGGTTAGGAGACACTAAAAAGAAACCTCTAATTTAAACGTTTTTTTCTTAACAAGACAAAAACACAGGCACAAAGGGGATGGACTAGGTCCTCTAACTAAAACGGGCCTAGCCCGCTGGAACAGTTAGTAGGATACCAACAAACACCCACACTACAACAATACACAACAACAACAATTAAGTAGCTATTAAAATAGCTTTTGTTGATCCAATACTCTCAAGAAGATGAAGAAAAAAGGGTACTTAGCCACAGCCAAGCGAGACCACGTCCGAGCTACACGAGCGGCAAACGAGATCTGGGGATATAGAGCAGTGTAGCATGGGATACCTCCTTAGCCCAGCCAATAGAAGACTTCGAGCTAGAAAAGTTGGCCGAGTCGGAGCTGATATTCGGCTCCGAATCCATGGGTAAGAATGTAGGCGAGATTGGACTACATAACATCTGACAATATCAGATGTGTCATTTTATGAAGAAATGTTCAGCTATACAGATGGGATTAGAGTTGTATAGAATTTTGACATTAACACCCAATACTAATAAACTGAAAATTGTGGGATGCTTATTCAAGACCAAGTATTACCATATTCTGTAGAACATTATGTACCCTAGGAACTTTATTAAACAAACACTGTACACCACTGGAAATGTAATCCTAGGAGGAATGACATTATTAACCTTTCATAAAGTTGTAGTTACAAACTAAGTTTGTAGTTAACTATATGATAGTATGTTTGGGGATTAGGGGGCAGTTGAGAAGGTAAGAAGAGGGGTACTCAGCTTCTGTACTTAAGTTATAACTGCAGAACACTGCACTCAAACAAATACATGTAAGGTGAGTATGGGTTAGTTTAAGAATTGACTGATGAATAGAGGACATGACTGATGTAACTGGTCCAGTCCCGACCTGATGGGCATTTACGTTCCAAGATTACTTTGATATACTGCAACTGTTATTATTTGTTTCTGATGCAATGGATAGATACTGCCTTCCTCGGTGAAATGTAAACACAGTGCAAAACACCATAAATGTGATCCCGGGAACTATAGACCTATTAGCCTGATGAGCCTGGTCTCCAAAGCCAGGGAACGTATCATCATGGAACTCATCAACAAAGACATTGGTAACCTCCAAACTCTGGATCCCACCCAGTTCGGGTTTGTGAAAGGCAGATCATGCCTCCTGAACCTGATCGACTTCTTTGAGGCAGTCACCAAAGCCGTAGATGAGGGTAAAGTGGTTCACACTGCCTATCTTGACCTCGCCAAGGCTTTCGACACCATCCCCCATTCTGGAATTATAGCTAAACTCAACAAACTAGGCATAAATCCCTAGGTCACATGATGGGTTGCCAACTGGCTCACTGACAGAACCCACACTGTAAAAGTTGCAGACTCCAAATCTGACCTCAAACCAGTGACAAGTGGAGTACCACAGGTTTCCGTCCTAGGACCGCTCCTGTTTGGTATCTACTTCTCTGAAGTACAGGCTAACACAGAAGGCCTCTGGCTAACGAACTTCACAGATGACTGCAAACTAGGAGCCATAGTAAAGTCCCCAAATGATGTGAACATCCTACAGAAGGGCCTCTCTGAAACAGATGCCTCGTGTCAAAGCCATGGCCTCAAGCTCAATGCCAAAAAGTGCAGTGTCATCCCCTTTGGTAAAAACTCTGTACCCATGAACTACCACATAGGCAGCAATCTACTTAACACCGAATGCGTGATAAGAGACCTTGGGACCCAGGTGGACAGTAGTCTCTCCTTTGATAGTCACATTGCCACAGTAGTCAGGAAGTCCTTCTACATGGCACACCTTTTCATAAAAGGGTTCTCATCCAGGAAAAAAGAGGTAATTGTTTCCCTCTACTCGACACTCATTAGACCCATTATAGAGTACAACGCCCCTTTTGGAATGTACCTCACAAGACATCTGCAGCAGCTGGAAAGGCCACAGAAGTACCTCACAAAGAGGATTACTGGACTCAAACAAATGCCCTACACTGACCACCTCAAAAAACTCCAGCTTTACTCCATAGCATATCGCCTACTCAGAGGTGATCTCTGCCTAACATATAAAGCTATGTCAAACCCAGAGCTGTTGGACATGCTACACCTAAAGAAATCCCAATCCCTCCGAGCTACACGCTCTAAGGACCTAAACTTTGTCACCACAATAAACAGGACATGCTGGAGGGATACATTCCTATCCCAGAGACTTCCCATACTCTGGAACAGGCTACACATCTATGTCAAGCAAAGTTCTTCATTAGCACTCTTCAAGACAAATCTTGATGAGTGGATGGGAAATAGGAAATACACCCCGGGGATCACTTCTGTGTCTCTGCTCGTCAGTGTCACAGGAAAATAACTTTTTTGGGTGGTGTAAGCCAGGGAACCTTGCTGGCTAGGCTTGCATAGGCCCTTGGGCCGATAGCCTAGTACCTACCAATGAACCTATGAAGTGAGAATATTTATCTTTTTCACAGTGACAGTTTATAGGAACCAGGGTATAGTAATCTAGGTGGCGATAAAGGTTAAACTGACAGGAGTGCACACCTTGGGCTGGGAGGGTTGCCTAATGGTTAAGGTGTCTGCCTTACAAACACAAAGTACAGGGTTTGAATCTCACATGGGGATAATTGGCTAGGCTTAAAATGGCTCGCAAAGGCAGTTGGCCTAGTACTAATCTATGAACCTATGAACCTGATTGCAGATCCTGAAACAAACCGTAGTTTGTAATATTGTTTTATTTTTTTTTCAAAATCTCTCACTTTTACTTCATAGGTTCATAGGTTAGTACTAAGCTAACTGCTCTTGTGAGCCATTGTAAGCCTAGCCAATTATCCCTTGTGAGACTTAAGCCCTGCACCTTGTGCTTCTAAGGCAAACACCTTAACCATTAGGCCACCTTCCCAACAAAAAGGTTTCTTTGCCAAAACCCGGGATTGAACCAGGGACATTTAGATCTTCAGTCTAACGCTCTCCCAACTGAGCTATTTCAGCTCATCTTAATTGTGGAATATCTTGCACTGTGTTTTACCTTGTAGTGTTGGGAAAGTGGAGGTTGGGAGGGTGGCCTAATGGTTAAGGTGTTTGCCTTACAAACACAAGGTGCAGGGTTTTGAGTCTCACAAGGGATAATTGGCTAGGCTTAAAATGGCTCGCAAGGACAGTTAGCTTAGTACTAACGTATGAACCTATGTAGCAATAATCCTAACCTCTGTATTAAGACCCCTATTGCATTTTTTATACTTCCCTAGCCTGTCCTATCCTCCCCCTCTTAGCTGCTCTTTACCCTACAGTGTTTAACTCATTATTTCTCTCATTGCAGCTCACTCATGTTTTTTAACCTCGGGTGCTTTCCCCCAATAAACAATACAATGGCCAGACCGGTTCTTGTTAAAGGACATGCACCAGCTATTATCAAACCACCTTTGGCTCAAACTTCTTTCTGAGAATATAAGTGCATGTTAAGTAACTTGCATCAAGTTTTTACCACATATCGTTGTTTGCCTAGTTTTCTGGCAGTGTGCACACTGGCAGTTTTACAGCAGGCTCTTACCCCCTACTCTTCCCCCTTGTAGCATCTTTCCCTCCCTTGTTAACTGTACATTTCTCAAAAGACCCTTCAAGTTTATACCTGTAACAGTAACAGTACTTGGAACACATCTAGAGCCTGTTTACTGCATTTTCTGTGTTGCACTTGATTTAAAATTGTTTTTTCCTCTCAAAACGGCATTTTACCTGGTTTTGGCCTAGCACTCAAGTGTGGGGTCATTTATTGCACTGTTGTGATTATTTTGCTGCTTATGTATCTCTGCTACCTTTAAACTACAACAAAAAGAAAAAAAAAATCTTGCTTTTTTCCCACTTTCTGAAAGTTAAGAAAGTTCAGTTACAGATTTGCTGTTCCGAACTGTTTGGAAGTTTCTAGAAGTCCAGTGCTTGCTTGGGCTAAAGGGAAGTCTCTGTGTTCACCATTGGGAGTGGTTAACACTGAACAGCCTGCCTGTCCCTGGAAGAGTGGTTACTACCTAGAAGCTGTTTTATTGGCCATTTTGGGTCAATTCTAAACTCCTTGATCTCTCTCTCTTAAAACCTACAACTCTCTTTTTGCGCGGTTTTGCGCACTGAGCAGCGCCGGGCCGCACTGCCTCAACAGGTTTAAACTATTCCAGGCTCCACAAAGTCTGATCTTCACTTTTTCCCTTAGAACTGTTCAAACTCTCAAAGTAATCACTCTATTCTCTTTCTAAAGCCCTGCACTTGCTCAGTTCTTATAAGGAAACACCAATTAACTAAAGCACTACACCCTCGACTTCTCATAAGTATTAGACTCCCGATTGGTCCTTCCTGATCAAGTGAAAAATCAGTTCCCTTCCCCTAATCTGATCAGTAAAAAAACAGTTCCCTATACTAATCTGGTATGTCCAAGGGTCAGTTTCAAGGTTACTCTCCAGTCCAGCTGGTGAATCTGGGAATTTTGAGGCAATGTTACAATTGCCTTATGTACAAAGACAACCCTCTCCTCCTTCCAACAAACTCTAATACATGTGACAGATGCAGTTACACAGCCAAACTGGAGGCAGAGCTCTCTCAACCCAAGACTGGCACAGTCAGTCAGGAGGAAAAGGTAACCAACCCACACCACAAATCCAGTCTCACACAGAGCTATTGCATCTGCATACCCAACACATACACACAAAAACATACTTGGAGGCTCTAAATAAAAATCTGCCTAAACAGCAAAGACCTCCTAAGCAGACATCCAAGCAACAGCCACCCCTCAACAATACCCACGAATCACATATCTCACAAAATCAGTGTGCCTCACAGTCACAGCCCATAAGGCCAAACAACACACCAAATACACTTGTTACAAGGGACTCTATTGTCTGGCACACTGACGTCCCACTCACCAGACTGAACAAGGAGAAGGTCACTGTATGCTGCTTGTCGGGTGCCAGGATCCGCCACATAACGCAAGCACTCAGGTCACTCCAAAGCAAGTACAAGTATGACTCAGTCATTGTCCATGCTGGTGTGAATGACCTGAGACGTACCTCCCTGGACTACATGAAAAGAGACAGAGGAGCTCTCTGACCATGTAGTCCAGGCTGGTATGTCCCTGACCTTGAGTAGCATCTTGCCCTCACCAAGAATGATGCCACAGTATAAAGACAAAATGATCAGTTTCAACAATCGGCTAAAGTATTGGTGTCATTCAAAGGGGATCCAGTGTCTGTCAGCCTGGGATGACATGCTCGACAAGCCATGTTGCTTCGCTAGGGACGGCTTGTACCTGTCACCCTTAGGCTTTCGTATACTGGCCAAGGCTCTTGCCACCCCCATAGTGCCTTTTTTAGGCAAGACTCAAAGGACAAACCCACTTCCATAAACAACCCAAAGATAAAAAAACTAAAGGTAATGCTACTCAATGCCAGAAGTCTAAACCTCAAGATGCACTTTTCGAGACTCTCCTCAGTATGGAGAAAATCGATGTCTGTGCAGTAACAGAAACCTGGTTCAAGGCTCCTGAGAGCACCCCAGCACTACCAGGTTATAACTCATACCATGCGTTTCGGCCCCAAAACTCGGACCGAAGTACAAAAGGAGGGTGAGTATCTATATTCATCAAAGATACCTACATCTCCAGGTTAGTGGCACTGCATGAAGCATTGGAAACCATCCATGTGCAACTAACAGCGGGCAAAACTGCCTTTCAGTTTGTAGCCTGCTACAGAACACCCTCCCTATTACAGGAACCCCACTTGGCATTCCTGAGAACACTGGAGAATATGAAGGTCTCTCCAAACACTATGTTATTGGGTGACTTCAACTACCCAAACATTGACTGGGAAAACTACTCAAGCCCAAACACCCTCGCCCAACGGTTCCTTGAATTTATAAACTCTAACGCAATGGAACAACTGGTCACCACTCCCACAAGAGGGAACAACATATTGGACCTGGTCATCACCAACATGGGGACTCTATGTTCCACACCAGAGGTAAACTCCTCATTGGTAAGATCAGACCATAAACAAATTTCCCTGGACATCCATATCCCGTCCCACCCCCAGCCAAGGAAATCACTGTAAAGAATTTCTCCAAAGCCAACTTTGCACTTCTCAAGACTGAGGTAGAATCCTTCAAAGCCCCTGGGCCAGAGGATAATACAGCCCAATCCGCAGAATCCTTTACAAATGCATTCTATGAGCACCTGCAGGAATGCATGGATTGTGCTATCCCAAATAAAACCAAGACTCACTCCTCCAAAAACAGGAGAACGGTCTGGTGGACCCCGGCCATAAATAAGCTATACAACAGAAGGAAGAAGCTACTACATGACAGAGCAAAATCCCAAAAAGGGCAGGCATCTCTGATCAGTATTAGCAAGAAACTTCGATCCCTCATAAAATCATCAAAGGCCAGTTTCGAAAGAAAAATTGCCCTAGACACTAAAGATAATCACAAGACCTTCTTTGGTTATGTCAGAAACATGGGCGGAAACTCCAGATATGCTCTGAATTGTTGCATAACGGTACAAAATATACCGAACCTACAGACATAGCCAACAACCTGGCAGACAGATTCAGCGCAAACTTCTCCCCCCCTTCCCCCCAAAGGAGCAAATGCCTATCCCAACTGAATGTAACCTCCCTGACATCACAGATGCACAGGTGAAAGCTGCCCTCTCCAAAGCAAAAAACACAGCATCTATGGGACCGGACGGTGTCCCAGGCTGTGTCTTACACGAGCTCCAAGAAGAACTCAACCCTCACATTAAGTCACTGTTCAAACTTAGCCTTACTACAGGATATATACCCAAATAATGGCGTAGAGCTACAGTGGTCCCACTCCACAAAGGTGGTGCCACAACGGACCCCGGAAACTATCGCCCCATAAGCCTGACTAGTCTGGTCTGTAAAGCTATGGAGCGTATTATCATGGAACTCATAAACAAAGACATTGGGAGCCTCCAGACACTGGACCCTACCCAATTCGGCTTTAAGGGCAGATCTTGCCTCTTAAACCTAGTTGATTTCTTTGAAACAGTTACCAAAGCCATAGATGAGGGCAAGGTAGTCCACACAGCCTACCTGGACCTCGCAAAAGCCTTCGACACAATACCCCACTCGGGCATCATAAATAAGCTTACCAGCTTAAATATCAACCCCTATTTTACAAGATGGGTTGCAAACTGGCTCAGAGATAGAACCCACATGGTCAGAATCGCAGGTGCCATGTCCGAATCCAAACCAGTTACAAGTGGCGTCCCACAGGGCTCAGTTCTGGGACCTCTCTTGTTCGGTATATACTTCTCTGAGGTTCAGGCTAACACGGGGGGATTATGGCTGACAAAGTTCGCAGATGACTGCAAACTGGGGCCATAATCGAATCTCCAGCTGACACAAGCATCCTCCAAAAGGGTCTCACAGAGATGGATGCTTGGTGCCAGAACCACGGCCTCAAGCTAAATGCTAAAGTGCATAGTCATCCCCTTTGGGAAAAACAAGGTGCCCACAAATTACCACATAGGTGGTAATCCATTAAGTACGGAAGAAGTAATTAGAGATTTGGGGACCAACGTAGATAGTAATCTCTCCTTTGATAATCACGTTGCCAAAGTGATTAGAAAGACCTTCTATATAGCCCACCTTATCACGAAAGGGGTTGCATCTAGATCAAGAGAGGTCATTGTGCCCCTCTACTCGTCACTCATCAGGCCCATAATTGAATACAATGCCCCTTTTGGGATGTACCTTACCAGACACCTGCAGCAACTGGAGAGACCCCAAAAGTACCTCATCAGGAGGATCATGGGCTACAAACAGATGTCCTATGCAGCTCGACTAAAGAAACTCCAGCTCTACTCAGTTGCTTACTGCCTACTCAGAAGCGATCTATGCCTGACGTACAAAGCCAAGTCAAACCCAGAATAAATGGACATGCTCCACCTCAAAAAATCCAAGTCCATTAGAGCTACACGCTCCAGGGACCTAAACCTCAGCACAAAAATAAATAGGACATGCTGGAGGGACAGATTCATTTCCCAGCGGCTCCCCTCACTCTGGAATAGAATCCCAATTCATGTTAGACATAGCCTCTCACTGACCCTCTTCAAGCGAAATTTGGATGCGTGGATGGGAAATCGCAAATTCACCCCTGGGATCTCTCCTGTGTCACTGCTAAACAGAGATGCAGTAAACTAATCTTAGAAGGGTACCTTCTGTGACCTACTTTACAGAGGCACAGTAGGCTAATCTAATAGGGAGGCAGAAGCCAAATACACTCTGGCTAGGCTTATAAATGCCCTAGGGCAGATAGCCTAGTATCTACCTATGAACATAGGTACGCCACTAGATGGCAGCACACCCAACTCTAATCCATAGCAACATGGCTTACACTTTTTAACCAGCTCCCTGCTGCTCTCTGCGAGTTTATTTTTATTACTGACTTGATTCTTCCTACTTGTTCTTGCTGTGTCTCTTCTAGCCATAACCTCTTAAACTCAGCCCCAACCTTAATCTCTGTATTAAACTCACCTTGGGCTTGCCAGCAGCTTTCACTACTTAGTAGTGACCGCTCTCTCCCAGCAGCCCTCACTACTTAGTAGTGACCGCTCTCTCCCAGCAGCCCTCACTTAGTAGTGACCACTCTCCCAGCAGCCCTCACTACTTAGTAGTGACCGCTCTCTCCCAGCAGCCCTCACTACTTAGTAGAGACCGCTCTCTCCCAGCAGCCGTCACTACTTAGTAGTGACCGCTCTCTCCCAGCAGCCCTCACTTAGTGACCGCTCTCTCCCAGCAGCCTTCACTACTTAGTAGTGACCGCTCTCTCCCAGCAGCCTTCACTACTTAGTAGTGACCGCTCTCCCAGCAGCCTTCACTACATAGTAGTGACCGCTCTCTCCCAGCAGCCTTCACTACTTAGTAGTGACCGCTCTTTCCCAGCAGCCCTCACTTAGTGACCACTCTCTCCCAGCAGCCCTCACTACTTAGTGACCGCTCTCTCCCAGCAGCCCTCACTACTTAGTAGTGACCGCTCTCTCCCAGCAGCCCTCACTACTTAGTGAGCGCTCTCTCCCAGCAGCCCTCACTACTTAGTGAGCACTCTCTCCCAGCAGCCCTCACTACTTAGTAGTGACCGCTCTCTCCCAGCAGCCCTCACTACTTAGTAGTGACCGCTCTCTCCCAGCAGCCCTCACTTAGTAGTGACCGCTCTCTCCCAGCAGCCCTCACTACTTAGTAGCTACCGCTCTCTCCAAGCAGCCCTCACTACTTAGTAGTGACCACTCTCTCCCAGCAGCCTTCACTACTTAATAGTGACCACTCTCCCAGCAGCCTTCACTACTTAGTACTGACCGCTCTCCCAGCAGCCTTCACTACTTAGTAGGGACTGCTCTCTCCCAGCAGCCTTCACTACTTAGTAGTGACCGCTCTCTCCCAGCAGCCCTCACTACTTAGTAGTGACCGCTCTCCCAGCAGCCTTCACTACTTAGTAGTGACCGCTCCCTCCCAGCAGCCTTCACTACTTAGTAGTGACCGCTCTCTCCCAGCAGACCTCACTACTTAGTTGAGACCGCTCTCCCAGCAGCCCTCACTACTTAGTAGTGACAGCTCTCTCCCAGCAGCCCTCACTTAGTGACCACTCTCCCAGCAGCCCTCACTACTTAGTGACCGCTCTCTCCCAGCAGCCCTCACTACTTAGTAGTGACCGCTCTCTCCCAGCAGCCCTCACTACTTAGTGACCACTCTCTCCAAGCAGCCTTCACTACTTAGTAGTGACCGCTCTCCCAGCAGCCCTCACTACTTAGTAGTGACCGCTCTCTCCCAGCAGCCCTCACTACTTAGTAGTTACCGCTCTCTCCCAGCAGCCCTCACTACTTAGTAGTGACCACTCTCTCCCAGCAGCCTTCACTACTTAGTAGTGACCGCTCTCCCAGCAGCCTTCACTACTTAGTAGTGACCGCTCTCCCAGCAGCCTTCACTACTTAGTAGGGACTGCTCTCTCCCAGCAGCCTTCACTACTTAGTAGTGACCGCTCTCCCAGCAGCCTTCACTACTTAGTAGTGACCGCTCTCCCAGCAGCCTTCACTACTTAGTGACCGCTCTCTCCCAGCAGCCCTCACTACTTAGTAGTGACCGCTCTCTCCCAGCAGCCCTCACTACTTAGTAGTGACCGCTCTCTCCCAGCAGCCCTCACTACTTAGTAGTGACCGCTCCCTCCCAGCAGCCTTCACTACTTAGTAGTGACCGCTCTCTCCCAGCAGCCCTCACTACTTAGTTGAGACCGCTCTCTCCCAGCAGCCCTCACTACTTAGTTGAGACCGCTCTCTCCCAGCAGCCCTCACTTAGTGACCGCTCTCTCCCAGCAGCTTTCACTACTTAGTAGTGACCGCTCTTTCCCAGCAGCCCTCACAGTGACCACTCTCTCCCAGCAGCCCTCACTACTTAGTAGTGACCACTCTCTCCCAGCAGCCCTCACTACTTAGTAGTGACCACTCTCTCCCAGCAGCCCTCACTACTTAGTAGTGACCGCTCTCTCCCAGCAGCCTTCACTACTTAGTAGTGACCGCTCTCCCAGCAGCCTTCACTACTTAGTAGTGACCGCTCTCTCCCAGCAGCCTTCACTACTTAGTAGTGACCGCTCTCTCCCAGCAGCCTTCACTACTTAGTAGTGACCGCTCTCTCCCAGCAGCCTTCACTTAGTAGTGACCGCTCTCTCCCAGCAGCCTTCACTACTTAGTAGTGACCGCTCTCTCCCAGCAGCCTTCACTACTTAGTAGTGACTGCTCTCTCCCAGCAGCCCTCACTACTTAGTAGTGATCGCTCTCTCCCAGCAGCCCTCACTACTTAGTAGTGATCGCTCTCTCCCAGCAGCCCTCACTACTTAGTAGTGACCGCTCTCTCCGATAGTTATTTGCAGGCTCCTTTTCCTTTTCTCACTCTTTCCTCCTTCTCGGCTCTATATATTCCCCCTGGAAACAAAATCCTCATCCTTGAAGATGTTCTCTCCTGGTTCTCAGCTAATATTAATGAAACAATTATCCTAGGAGATGTTAACATCAACTGCTCTTATATTCGCTCTACCACAACCTCGCATAATATAAACCTATACGATTTCTCTTCATTAACTCTTCTACCAGACCTAATAAAGAAAGCTTGTCAGGCAGTCCCCTGGACTGAACACTAGTTTCACATCCCAACAATATCTCCAACAGTGGCACCTTGCCAGATTCCCTAAGCGATCACCTTCCTGCCTTTGCATGACACTCCCCTTCCTCCCTATACCTACAACATAACTATATCGCAACCCGTACCCTCACAAACTTCAACCCTGAATCCTTCACAAACTGCTTAAAATAGAAAAACTGGAACCCTCTGAAAACTCTTCCTCTCAACGCTGTCACTTACTTCAAAACTTCATTCATTAACCTACTAAACCACTTTGCTCCCCCTAGTACTAAGAGTAAGATCCAAAACCATCCCCTGGCTTTCTAAAGAAACAATAACCCTCATGCATACCCGTGATAAATCATGGAAACTACCAAAAATACAAATCACCCAGCTCCCTTACTGAATATAAACAGCTTCGCAATACAGTTAAAAAAACGTATTGCTTCCAACCGCAAATGCTACTACTCTAAACTTCAAAATAATCATAAATCCAACCAAGAAATTTTGGAGTAGCATCTCTGCCCTCCTTAGTCCCGGCAGAAAAGTCAGCGATTGCCCTGACCTTGGCGCTCCAGATCATACCATAGCCACCAAATAGACTCAATAGCCAAGCTCACCACATCTTTCCCCAAGAACTCCTTAGCCCCTTTCACATCTCTCAACTACAATCCCTCTCCTTCTGCCACCAATACCACCCACCCCCTTCCCTTAAACCCATCCCTGTCAACATTATAAAAAAACTCCTCCAAAAATTAAAATTATGCTCTAATGCCCCAGACAACCTACCATCCAACTTCCTCTAGTTAGCTGCTGAGCTAGTCCATCTGTATTCTAATTAATCATTCCATCCACGAATCCTACGTACCCCTCCTCTGGAAAAAAAGCATTCATCATTTCCTTACACAAAGGAAGCAATAACACTGACATCTCCAATTTTCACCCCATAGCCATACTCTTCCCCCATCTCAAAAATCCTTGAAAAATGTATTCACCTAAAACTTCTACCTTACCTTCTAGACAATCATCTCCTGACCCCAAGACAACATGGTCTTCGACCCACACACAGCACCACCACAGCCCTTCCATCCTTCCTTGACAATATTATCCATGCTCATAGCACAGGCAATATCGTACCTACCTTTTTCTTAGACCTATCTAAGGCCTTAGATACCATTTGCCATACCCTATTTTTTGTCCAAGCTCTCTCATCTTTATCTTTCCTCCTCATCCATCAATTGGTTTTCCAGTTACCTCTCAAATAGACAACAGGCTGTCAAGTGGAATAATAAGAAGTTATGTACTCACCATAACGTTCCATGTTAGTTGTCTTCTTCTCGCCTTCTTTCTTGCTAGATGGGTTCGGAGCTGAACCTCGGATCCGACTCGGCCTAATACTAAAGCTCGAGAGCTATTTTTTACCGGCTCGAGGCTAACCTATGTCCCATAATGCTAGGCGTCATATACCCAGATCTTGTTTGATAGCTAACACTATGGACAAAAACATGTCCCACCACAAGAAAGGATAAATCTATGAACTCTATACAACTGTGAGCCCCACAGCCTGTCTTTCACCAGGGCTACCAAAAAGGGGACAAGAGCTCTAGGTGAAGGGATAATCCTGGTGACAAAGAATGTCTCACCCAATACTCTAGGTCTTTCCAGGCTAGGGGGATGGAGGGTGGGATGCAAGAAAGAAGGCGAGAAGAAGACAACTAACATGGAACGTTATGGTGAGTATATAACTTCTTAATGTTAAGTTGCCAATCTCGCCTTCATTCTTGCTGGATGGGACAGGGTCCCTAGCACCTTAGTCCTGGGTGGCTCAATGGAACAGACTCTTGAGTACAGTGGAACCAAAATCAGCACAATTTCTGGAGGCAATATCCAGTTTGTAATGAGAAATAAAGGTATGAGTGGAGGCCCATTTGGCCACTGCACAAATAGAATCCATAGGTAACCTTGCTTGAAAAGCAACTGAGGAAGTTAATGCTCTAGTTGAATGAGCTCTATGTTTGGTAGGGAGCTCTTTATGCCTCAACTGATATATTAAAGTGATGAGAGGTCAACCATCTGGACAAGGTCACTTTAGAAACTGGAAGGCCTTGCTTCCCTTCTGCGTAAGATAAGAAGAGTTGCTCTGATTTTCTCGTTAGTTTAGTTCTATCCAGATAGAAGCGTAGCTGCCGGTGAATGTCCAAGCAATGTAATCTTCTCTCAGCTCTGTCAGTGTAATTTGGAAAGAAAACTGGGGATCAATGGTCTGATTGAATTTTTTTTCAGATAGAACCTTAGGTAAAAAGGATGGATTAGTCCTAAGAGCCACTCTATCTTTGTGAAAACCAAGATAAGGGGTGGGGGGGGCGCGCACAGATAGTGCTTGTAATTCCGAAACCCTTCTGGCCGAGGTAATAGCTACCAGGAAAAGTGTTTTCCAGGAGAGCAGTTTTAATGAGCAGGAGGCAGCAGGCTCAAAAGGAGGCAGAATTAATTATGACAGTACCAAATTTAGATCCCACGGTGGAGGAGGGTCTTTGACTGGGGGCCTAAGTAATAGGGTACCCTTCAGAAAGGCTTTGCAGAGCTTGTGGGACATAATGCTAGATTCTGACAAGCCAACGTGGAAATTTGCAATAGCCGCCAGCTGGACTCTGATAGTGGCTGAAGAGGAGCCTTTTTGGAAAAGTTCCGCTAAAAAATCTAGAACTGTTTGGACAGGAGCAGTGAAGGGGTCGACTTGATTTTTCCTTGCCTAAATAGAGAAACGTTTCCATTTACTAGCGTACGTCCTTCTGGTGTTAGACTTGTGAGAGGCAAGGATAATCTCACGTACTGACTGAGAAATTAAGGGAAGCCTGGCTAGGGTTGGAAGTGGAGTAACCAAGCTGTGAGGTTGAGAGATGACAGGGATTGGTGCAGCCTGCCCGACTGATGGGTCAGAAAGTCTGGCACTGGGTCCAGATGCCAGGGCTGCTCCAGTAGGTGACATTGTAGGAACGGAAATCAGACTTGTCGGGGCCAGTAAGGGGCAATGAGGATCATCCTGGATCTCAAGGCAGTTGCTTTCTGGACTGAGTGATTAAAGGAAAAGGGGGGAAAGCATAAAGGAGACCCCAGGGCCAATCGTGGGCTACAGCATCTCTGGGAGAGAGGCCCGGAAGAGGAAAGAGGGTGAATAAGTCCTGACACTTGCTGTTTTGCAGGGTTGCGAAAAGGTCGCAGCAAGGCTGACCCCACCTTCTGAATATTTGATCCATTACTAGTTGGTTGAGAGACCACTCGTAGGGCATGAGAATGTCCCTGCTCAGCCTGTCTGCTATAACATTGGTCTTTCCGGGAATGTGTTTTGCTACCAGAAACTGGTGAGAAGAGATTGCCCATTGCCAGAGTCTGAGCGCTTCCCAACAAAGAGGATAGGACCTGGTTCTGCCCTGTTTGTTGATGTACCATACTACAGACATACTGTCTGTCTGAACTGCAATCATCCCGGTGAGAATAGAGTTCTGGAGGGCC
Source organism: Protopterus annectens (assembly GCF_019279795.1). Classification (NCBI taxonomy): domain Eukaryota; kingdom Metazoa; phylum Chordata; order Ceratodontiformes; family Protopteridae; genus Protopterus; species Protopterus annectens. The sequence continues at coordinate 751,549,045 of NC_056736.1, forward strand.
TGCAACACCAACAGCACCGCTCTCATCTCCAAGACATTGATGTGCAAGTGGCACTCTAACGGTTGCCATGTGCCCTGGACTGTCCTGCCCTGAAAATGCCCCCCCACCCGATCAGGGAGGCATCCATTGTCACGGTGGCAACCGGAGGGGGGGGAAGAACAACCGGTCAGCCTTGAAGCACCTGAGGTGAGACCATCCACCAAGCTAGGTGTCGTTTGCATGATCGAGTGATGAAAATATTGTGCGACATGGGACGCTGCTGAAAGGACCATTGGGAAAAAAGCATCCACTATAGTATCCGCATATGAAAGCGAGCTAGCGGGAGTAAGGTGATTGTTGCAGCCATTTGACCCAGCGTTTTCAGTACAAGCCTGGCTTGGATTCTGTCCTCCTGTAGTAGGATTTGAACGTGACTGCGAATGTCTAACACTCTTTGTGTAGGTAGTTTTGCTGACAACTCCACCATGTTTAACACGGCGTCTATGAAGGTAATGCTGACAAGCCGACAAGGCAGACATTTTGAAATTTCTGGAGATACCTACCGCTTTGCATGTTTGTACAGCGTAATCCCTGGCTTGAAGTAACTGGTGCCTGGTGGTGGCAGTAAGGAGCCAGTCATCCAAATATGGAAACACCTGGAATCCTCGACGTCTCAGGTGAGCCGCAACCACTGCCATGCATTTGGTAAACACCCTGGGGGCTGTGGTGAGGCCAAAGGGCAGGGCTCTGAATTGATAGTGACTGGCTCCCAGCCGGAAGCGGAGAAACCTCCTGTAGTGCCTGTTCATTTTGATACGGTAGTACGCATCCTGAAGGTCTATAGAGCACATCCAATTGTCCTGACCCAAGAAGGGAAGAATGGACTGTAGCGTGACCATCCGGAATTTTGTTCTTTGAACCGATTTGTTCAGTCTGCTGAGATCCAAAATAGGTCTCCAGTCCCCTGTCTTTTTTGGTACCAAAAATAATTTGGAGTAGATTCCGGACCTTGTTGGTCTGTTGGGACTGGCTGGATGGCTCTTTTTAAAAGCAGCTTTGAAATTTCTAGTGCTGCTTGGTCTCTCAGACCGGGTGGAACATCTGGAAGAGGCCCTTTTGGTTGATGTGGGGTGTGGATAAAGGGGATTTTGTAACCCTCGGATATGATCGACCGTACCCATCTGTCTTGCGTAAGAGAGCCCTAGGCTTTTGGGTACAGCGAAAGTCTTCCCCAGACTGCCTCCGAAGGTGGACAGTCGGACAGCTCCTCAGGGGTGCTGAAAGGGTTTGTCAGAGAATGGTTCTCTGCTACCCTGATTCTGTGGACCCCCCCTGCCCCTAGGGCGGCATCTATTGTTGTTCCCTCCTCTGCCTCTGGAGAGAAGCTCACCACGTGCATCCGGCAGAACTCCTTGAGGTTTGCGGAACCACATTTTCCCGCCCTTCTGACCCTTAGGATATGGTCTAGAAGGGGCAGAGAAACTGACTCCCACGGCAGAGAGATTCTTGCCTTCTTGTTCACACCTGGTTAAGATATCCTTCACTTGAGGTCCAAAAAGAGCAGAACCATCAAAGGGGGTGTTAGTGAAGGACGCGTTGAAGGGGTCAACAAAATTATAGAGCCGCATCCAGGCGTGTCTCCTTAGAGCAAAACCCGTACCTGCGGCTCTACTCGTTCCATCGGCTGCATAAGAGATGAGCCGCATGGAAGAGTTAACGATAGAGTTCAGGGTCCCCATCTGGGAGTTTATCTTTTCCTGAGACCCCACAGCTGCTGGGTCCTGCAATGTTTCACCCAGTTCCTTGAGAAAGTCTCTCTGAAGTCGGGTGAAATGGCATAAATAGTTCAGCGACCGCATGGCAAAGGTCGCTGAAGAAAACATTTGCTTGCCATTCCTATCCATAGTCCTAGATTCCTTATTACAGGTACTGAAGGGTCAGCCAACTCCTTCTTAGTGGCTGCCGCCACCACAATGACATCCACGGGGACACCCTTAGAGAGAAACTGTTCGTCTGTCAGGGCAGTAATAAATTTAGTGGGCCTCCGGGGAGTTGGTTCCATAGTATCCAGAGCCATCCACGCCTTCCGAGCCACCACCTCCATAAGTGGGTCGAAAGGCGGGGACACCCAGGCGGTGGAAGGGTGAGAACCGAACACATCCAGGTACACCAACTCGTCCTCGGATGGGTTAAGGGCAGACCAGTTCCCCCTCTGTTTGAGGATCTCTAAGATGTCAGAAAAGGAGACATCCTCAGAGGGTACCTTGGGGACCCTTCCGAATCATCCAGGTCGGTGTCAGATGTCACTGACTCAGGACAGTCAACATGTTTCCTCTTACATGTCCTCTTCCGAGGGGGCTCCCCCGAAGGATCAGGGGAGGTCTCGGAAGAGGAAGAAAGGCCCAATGGGGCAGCCTGGAGTGTCATTTCTCCTCATTTGGGGTCGGGAGGGTAGGCAGGGGCCGAAGCAGGCACCGTAGAGGGAGGGGCTGAGGAGGCCGACCGTGGCGCCGGTATAGGAGCCAGCACGCTCCTCATGACCTCAAAGGCGCCCCTGTCAGGCAGGGAAGAAGGACCCAACTCCGAGGAGATGAGAGCTCCCCCCGGCACCGAGAGGGATGGTTCCGAGGCCGATGTCGGGGCCGAACTCACCTGCGTCGAGGCTCCGAGAGGGAGAGCGGGGTCGGACAAAGGTCCGATGCCACTTGCTCCCTCAGAGCCGACCAGGGAGTCTCAGCACCCGGATCCCTCCAAGGATGAAGCCAAGGACGGGATCGGAGCCGACGAAGGAACCGACAAAAAAGAGGGATCGGTTCAGATGCCCCCACAGTACTCACCTCGACGACCTCCGGCTCCGAACTCAGCAGAGTAGTCGGAGGAGGAACTTGAGCAGATGTAGGGGTAGCCCCTGTCTATTGAGACGGGCTATGTAGCAACTGGGCCAGTGCCTGCGACTTCAAAAGCCGACTGACTACCCTCTCAAGGTCATGGTCCGAAAGCCTGGAAGACCTAGAGGAATGAGATCTATGGCTCCGCTCTGGCAACAGAGGAGTCCGGAGCCGATCTAACCGACTCGAGAGATGGAGACCTGGAGTACTTTCTGCTCGGGGACAGCTCAGACACTAAAGTTGGAGCCGACTGAAGTCTAGGTGTCTCGGTTCCGGCCTGAACCGATAAGGCAGCAAGAGAACCGCTCGGAGGCGGCTCCGAACATGGAGCCGACGAGTTGGCAGGCTTAGGAGGTTTTCCAGTCATGGTCTTAGCCGGAGAACCTTCAGGCTTTAACAAGCCTCTAAGAATGAGTTTATTTCTGCGCTCCTGCAGGACTCTAGGGCTGAAAGCATGGCAGATGGAACAAGAGTCCTGCAGGTGCAGAGGGCCCAAACAATACATACAAGAAGTGTGACAGTCTGTCAGAGACATCTTCTGACAGCACGAGTCACACTTCTTGAAACCCGATACCTTAGTATCCTTAGAAATACTAATGTAAAAATTAGACTAATATATAATAAAAATTACAATAAACAGAAAAAGGGAAACTACCACTAAACAGAGGGACAGAATTCCACACACACGCAGAAAACCTAAGGGAAAACTGTACTACTAAGGGGGAGGGTCAGAGGCCCAACCACCTTAAGGGTGGAGAAAAAGAGGGGATTTAGCAACTAAAGGGGTGGGAAAACTAGTCGCTAACTTCACTAACACTAAAAAGGTAAAATAGGAAAAAAATCTGACAGAAAAACTATCTATAAAGCTATTAATAATAAAATACAACCTGGAGCCGGTGAAAAATGCAACCTCGTAGCTGAAGCGGCAAACGAGATCTGGGTATATGACGCCTAGCGTTATGGGACACAGGTTAGCCTCGAGCCAGTAAAAAATAGCTCTCGAGCTTTAGTATTACGCCGAGTTGGAGCCGAGGTTCGGCTCTGAACCCATCCAGCAAGAATGAAGGCGAGATTGACAACTTAACATCTGTACTTCCTCCTACCTCGACAGTCCAACAGGAGTCTTCCCAAGGATCTATCCTGGGCCCTTTACTATTCAACATCATTAATGACTTTCATCAATGTATCCCAAATGCTAACTTGTTCAATATGCAGATGACTCTGCCATCATCTGCTCTGCTGAGTCCCTCCCCAAACTCATGCAAACAACTCAGACCGCCTTTAACAGCACTGAGACATGGATGCTAAACAATTATCTAGCTCTCAATGCAACTAAAACCAAACTCATGATCTTTACCCCATCTAAAATACCTAAATAGACAAAAACTCCTTTTCTATAGTAAGCCAAACCTTGACTCACATTGAAATTGTCCACATACTAAGCTCCTCTGTGTCCTTATTGATGAACAACTAAAGTTTGACATTCACCTTCACACTAACAAAAAAAAAAAAAAATCACCAGACACTAGGAATGCTTTACTGTCACAATCGCTATCTCACTTCAAGTAAGCTTACCCTCTCTACCACTTACCGCCTCCCCTCTCTCATGTATGGGGCACCATCCTTACTACTCTTCAAGCCACCCTCAAAGCTAAACTAGCATCCTGCTACAATAAAATCTCCAAGTTTGCTACCAGCTCCAAATCATCCTCTCAGCATTGTGATCCCTTACACTCCTTGAACTGGCTGGAGCTCCCCCTCTTACATTCAACGCCTTACCTGCTCATAAACTCATTTTCAAGCCCTCTCACTGCTCCTCCCTCTCCTCCACCCTTACTATACCTCTTCCGGACCGACCTCTCAGGTCCAATAACCAGAACCTCCTAGAAGTAATAAATCGTCACATACTCCTGGCCAGCTTCTACTGTCATTCTCCCTTGCTCGAAAATGGAACTCTCTTCTTCCCCATATTTGACCCACCCAGAACCTCTCCAATTTTAAAACTTTACTCCATTCTTATCTCTCTTCTCCTTGGGAGTGCTCCTGCTCCCACCCCTCCTAACCTCCTCCCCCTGCCCCTCTCCCACCCCTCCTAACCTCCTCCCCCTGCCCCTCTCCCACATCCTTCAACCTTCTCTCTCAAAACTCCCCCCAACACTAGCCTTCCCGTTTTCCTTCTCTCTCATATCATTCCTTCTCAGTTTTACATTTTCACAGTACAGGTGTTTGATTCCCACACAAAACAGAATGCTTTATTATCTCATGCGGGTTTAACATGTATTAATTATGGCACACTACACACACGTTATCACTACTTCTATCTCTGTATCAACAGATGTCTTAATTTTTATGCTGTATATTTTATGTTGTAAACATTTTTAATAACTTCTGCAGATTTTTGCTGTTGCAATATCCTATATTTAATTTTGTATTAATTCTTGCTGATCTTTGTTTTTTTGTATGTATGCACATGCAGCTTTTCTCCACAGGCCTCCATTGAAAAAGGGCTAATCTCGGCCCAATGAACTTTCCCTGTTAAACTGCAAATAAATAAACAAACAAATTAAATCTGTACTCTCAATATGAGTTAGGATAGCTTAATTATGCACAGTTGTCAAAAGATGATGTTTTATAATGCTGAAAAGAATAAATGTGTAGCAAAGCAATGTTAAATTTATGTTGAAAGTGCACCAGTCATATTTTCCACGTAAATGTGAAATAAACTGGCGTTTTGTTTTTTTTTTTGTAGTCCAGATTGGATGGTGTATTACCGTCCATTTTAGGTATGTGTACAACTGGAGGCACCAGGAATAATTTTTTTTTTTTTTTTTTTTTTTTTTTTAAGTCACACAGAATCAGAATAAGTGCAAGACAAGGAAATGTAAAACTTAGGTGGTACAAAACACTGGCTTTGAGTGGCCTGTTGGCTTGGCCAGTGCCCATATATTACAAGGAGTTTTATTTAGACTCAGTCTTTGGCAGGCACGATTAACTATGGAGACAGAAACATGGCTGGATTCTGTTACACCATCTGCATCATTTGCTTTCACCAGCGTAATCTTTAGACTAAAGGATACACTGACACCTTCTAAAGGCTAGTCAACCACAGTTTGAGCAGGTCAGAAGAGGTTGCTTTAACCTGCACACAGTCTACAGCTCTACCTGGAAACACAGCACACCCAAAAGTGCCACAAAGTACCTACACGCCAAGCAGCTAAACATGCCAGATAGCACGGTGGAGGTCACTTACCTTGGCCACTGAGGAGGGAGTGGATCTATAAAGACAAAGCCAGAATAAGCAAAGGTGCTCTTTTACTACAAAAAAGGAAAGAGGAAATTTCTGGGGGTCAGATGGATGCAACCCGAACGGTCATCTTTACAGTATCACAGCCACCCTGTACACGGAACTCCACAAAACAGTCAGACAAAGACAGTGCATATACTGCTGCTTGTAACAATGCTTCTGGCAACTTTCAGGCTTTGAGTGTCCTGTTAGCTTGGCCAGTGTCCACATACAACAAGGAGTATGTTATTTACATTGGTACGTCTGCCCATGGTAATGAAGAAATACTGAGTCAAGTACACTCAAAGGGAAATGAGTGATCTGTAGCATACATTAGGAGTAAACTGTATCTAACAAAGGTTCAGAGGTTCATATGTACTTAGGTAAGCTACTGAACTGCGAGGATCATAAGAAGTCTAGGCTTACATTCTTATGGTAGCTTTTAACTTTTAAATTTTGCATACAAACAGCACAACAGATGGTCTGAACAAGGATATATTGTAATATTTACAGGGATAAGGGTGCTAAAACAGGAGTGGACTTACAGTTACCCATCCATTCATTCAAATTACCTTCCAACAGAGTGATAGGTTCATAGGTGTTTACTACATGCATCCCAAATCTCTGACAAGTTCTGATACCCCTGATAAGTGTAAGCAGGGGCCTGGGAGAAGAACCATTTACAGGTTACCCGTGTCCATTAGAGACATCGGTGCCAAACCAGAGATTAATTTCCTGTTCCCCATCGAATTGTCCAAGTTGTACTTGAATTGGATTAGGGAGGAACTCTGCTTCACATGGGTGGGGAGCCTTTCCATAGATGGGGTAGCCTCTGGGATACATACCTATCTCTCCAGCAGGTCCTATTTATATCACAAGCAAGGTTTAAGTCTTTAGAATGGGTAGTTCTGGTGCTGTTTATTTTGTGGATATGCAGGAGGTCCATCAGACTGGGGTCTGACAATGCCCTGTATGCCAGGCATAGATCTCCCCTCAAAAGCCTGTAGGACACAGAATACAGGGATAGGGTCTTGAAGTAGTCTGCATAGGACATGTTACTTACATCCTGTATTCTTTTGGTGAGGAAGCTCTGTGGACATTCCAATTGTTGGATATGTCTGGTTATGTACATACCAAAGGGGGCACTGTACTCTATGATAGGTCTGACAAATGCTGAATACAGTGGAACAATTACTTCCTTGGATTTAGATGCACATACCTTTGTTTATAAGTTGTGCAGCATAAAATGATTTCCTCACCACTGTAGACACATGATGGTCAAAAGCTAGATTACTATCTATGTGCATCCCTAAGTCCCTGACTACTGTGTCAATCCAAGAAGCATGTTTTCAATATGATAGTTACCAGGGATGGATGACTTCCCTAAAAGGTACTATTATGCATTTCTTGGCATTTAGTTTTAGTCCACAGCTCTGACACCAATTGTTTGTCTGAGTCAGCCCCTCCTGGAGGACATTTGTGTCAGTGTGAGATTCAATGACACCCCCAATTTGCAATCATCTGTAAATTTAGTCAGCCAGAGACCACTGATATTGGCCTTGACTTCTGAGAAGTAAATGACAAAATGAAGTGGCCCAAGGACTGATCCTTGAAGGACTCTACTTGTGACTGGCCTCTTTGTGGCCCAAGGACCGATCCTTGAAGGACTCTACTTGTGACTGACCTCTTTGTAGAGGTGGAATCCCCAATTCTAACTCCCTGGGTCCTATCTCTGAGCTAAATGGCTATCCACCAGGTGACAAACGAGTTTGTACCGAACCTCTTGAGTTTGTCAACAATGTGCGAGTGGGGTATTGTGTCAAATGCTTTGGCCAGGTCAAAGTAGCCAGTGTGATTTTGCCCTCATCCATTGCTTTGGTGACCTTCTCAAAGAAGTCCACCAGGCTGAGTAGGCACAATCTTCCCTTGACGAAACCAAACTGGGTTGGGTCCAGTGTCTGGAGGTTTACTATATCACTACTGATCATCTCCATGATAATTCTTTCCATGGCTTTGCATATAAGACTAGTAAGACTTATGGGTCTGTAGTTTCCAGGGTCTGTAGATGGCCCACCTTTGTGCAGAGGGATGACTGTTGCCTTTCTCCATTCATGAGGCACGAAGCCTGTTTGTAGGCTACAGTTAAACAGTAATTCCAGAGGCCCTGACAGGTCATGTTTCATGCTATTTAGAAAGCATCCTGGGATATTGTCTGGGCCCATTTTTGCAGTGTTCTTGGTCTTAGAGAGAGCATTAAGGACCTGTTCCCTAGTGATAGTAAGGGGAGTTATATTTGATGATATTTCCTGAGGAAAGGTTGAAGGGGTGACGGGGTAACGTTGGAGCTGAATTTATCAGCTAGGAGGTTTGCTATATCTTCTGGCTCAGTATAGGTGACTATACAATTGTGTGCAGAGCTCACTGTAAATGGATTGCCTCTGAGGTTGCAGACATAGCTAAATAATTCTTTGTGGTTGTTCTTGGCCTGGGAAGCCAAACCTACCTCAAATTTGGTTTTGGTAGACTTTATTAGTCCTCAGAGTTGTTTGTTTAGTTTGATGAGAGTGCTTTTATCCTGCTGGGTTCTGCACCTCCTAATTTTTGCAAAGATTTTCTTCCTCTTGTTATACAGCCTTTTGATTTTGTAATTCCATCAGGGTGGCTTGTTTTTTTGAGTTAGTTTTGTACTTCTTCCTGGTCGGTACAGCTGCCCCTAGGCAGCTATTAACATGTTTGTGGGTTTCTGTGAACAGTTCTGCATAGGCAGAAGTATTCTCAGGGTTTATGGGGGCTTGAAAGTTTGCCAGGTTCTCACTTAATAGCAGGATGTTAGCCTTAGAGTAGTTCCTGAATATTCTCGGTTTAGCTGGGGGCCCAGGTTATATTTTTACTTCAAGGGAGACCATTTTGTGGTCTGACCTTACCAAGGAAGACATTACAGTAGGGGTGTGCAGCACCTCCCATATTAGTGAGGACCAGATCCAGTATGATTGCACCCCTGGTTGGTGTAGTGACTATCTGGTCCAGGGAGTTGGTGTTTACAAAATCCAGGAATCTCTGTGCATGTATGTTAGGTGTCATATAGGATTCCCAGTTAATAGAGAGGTAATTAAAGTCACCCATAAATATGGTATTGGGTTGGATGGTTTAGTGCTTCTAATAAGTTTAAATACATGGTATGGGTTTTCCTGTGTTATTGAGGGGGACCTACAGCTTGCAAGGAAGTGGTATTGGATTTTGCCTATGATGATTTGAATGGGTCTATATTAGATGTTCAAAGTCTGAAAACTTCAAATCTCATATGATCGACTCCATATGAGCAAAGTTTTCAAACATCGAACATAAATTATAAACAAACTAAACATAAAAAACCTACCTGAATGCTCTATGCAGGGGGACAAGCCCCCCCCCACACCCCCCCTGCTACTTAAATATACAACTCCAAGATCGCACTACATTGAAGTGAAGGGAAATATTCCCTATGGCGATCTCCATTGTAACGTTCAATGTTTGAAAACTTCGCTCATATGATGTTGATCATATGAGATTCAAAGTTTTCAAACTTTCAATATAGACCCGTTTTGAACATGGAGCAGCTCAAGTGCATTGTCCTGTTTGACCAGCCTTGAAGGATATTTATTTTTTATGTAAATACAAACACCTCCACCTTTAGTCCCTGCCTGTGAAGTAGCTGGCCTAAATGTGTGGAAGGGATTATAACCTTGCACTGCTGGTGTGCTCTCTCTGGCTTTAAACCATGTCTCAGTGACCGCATAGACATCAGCATTCTCTAGGGTAAAGAGAACTTCTAGGGAGTGGAGTATTTTGTTTAGACTCCTAGCATTGAGCAGCAATACCTATAGAATTCTTGGTTTTGATTTGCTATGTTGGAAGTACTTTCAGTTTGGCATTGCTTAAAAAAGGCATTATGGGGAAGACAATATTCTAGCTAATATTTGAAAGCCTAGATGGGAGAGGTGTAGACCATCCTTGGCAAAGCATCGTGGTTTGCTGACCATCTCCTTCCATGCTGACAAGTAATAATACAAGTACTTTGCTTTATGTGAAGTAAAGACTGTTCCCTAGAAGTATTTTCTGTAATATATCCCTACCCCTCCAACAAGTTCTACTTACTCTGCAGGAGACTGAGAACCCTTGCAAGGTTGTTTTATGATACTAATGGACTTGCAAATGTGTAATAGGTCTGACAGAACAGTCTGTTGAGGTTCTATACGTGAGACAGAGGCTGCCTTTCGGTAGCCTATATAATTGTAACGGACAAGGCATTGAGATGAAATGTATGCGTGAGACAGAGGCTGCCTTTCGGTAGCCTATATAATTGTAACGGACAAGGCATTGAGATGAAATGTATACGTGAGACAGAGGCTGCCTTTCGGTAGCCTATATAATAGTAAGGGACAAGGCATTGAGATGAACTGTATACGTGAGACAGAGGCTGCCGGCATTGAGATGAACTGTACACGTGAGACAGAGGCTGCCTTCGTAGCCTATATAATAGTAAGGGACAAGGCATTGAGATGAACTGTATACGTGAGACAGAGGCTGCCTTTCGGTAGCCTATATAATAGTAAGGGACAAGGCATTGAGATGAACTGTATACGTGAGACAGAGGCTGCCTTTCGGTAGCCTATATAATAGTAAGGGACAAGGCATTGAGATGAACTGTATACGTGAGACAGAGGCTGCCTTTCGGTAGCCTATATAATAGTAAGGGACAAGGCAGTGAGAGGAACTGTACAGTCTTTACAGTTTATGGTCTTAACATTTTCTCCCTAAAAAATAAAAATTTGAGTGGTTCCAGTTGTGAGAAGTATTTGAACAGGTATGTAACGAAAGGGGTATTAAACTCAATGATTAGCCTAAGGAGTGCTGAAAACAGTGGAATGTTTACATCCCTGGACATGAACGACAATAAAAAGAAGTTATGTCTTACCATAACATTCCATCTGTGTTGTCGATCTTCATCTATTCTTGACTAAAGGGTTAAGGTTCCGATCCTCAGAACCAATGTGGCCGTCGTAAAGCTTGCATCAGACAAACACTCTCTTGAGCTACCAGTCTACCCACAACGCCCTTCTTCACATTACCTCAGATCGAGTCTGCCAATAATTAGAAATTTATATAATGTATAAACAGTACAAATCAGAAGCCTTGCCCAAGGCATTCCTAACAACAAGAACCAAGCACAGGATACCATGCCATCAGAAACCTACAGGAGGGGGCAGGTGTGAGGGACGCAATAATAGATGAAGACGGACACCACAGATGGAACATTATGGTAAGACATAGCTTCGTTATCTGATGTTGTCAATCTTCATCTATTCTTGACTAATGGCACAGAATCCCCAGCTACCCTGACACCTGGTTGGCCCTACGGAAAGACATTACTGAGTACCACAGAACCAAAAGATGCTCCCCCCTGGAGACCATATCCAATTTGTAATGCAAAATGAAGGTATGAGGTTTAGCCCAAGTTGCAGCTGCACAAATTTCTGACATGGAAGCTTTGGAATGAAAAACAGCAGAGGTCACCATTGATCTAGTAGAATGTGCCTTAACTGGTTTAGGAAGTTTCATGTTCATTTTTGTGTTAAGTGAAAGAAATGCAATCTCTTAACCACTTGGACAGAGTAACCTTTACTGGTCTGCCCACAGTTGCACAGGCGAAAGATACAAACAACTGTTCATATCATATCATCTAAATTGCTTAGTTCTGTCTAGTTAGAAGAGTAACTGCCTGTGCACATCCAGAAGGTGAAGGCAATACTCGCCTTGTTTGAAAAATCTGGAAAGAATACAGGCAAATCTATGGATTGCTTGATATTGAACTTCGAAATCACTTTAGGAAGAAGTGTTCGGTTTGTTCTAAGCAGCACACCGTCTTTATGGAAAACTAAATACTGAGCTTTAGAACATAAGGCCTGTAGTTCGGAGACTCGTCTCGCCAAAGTGATAGCTATGAGAAGTAATGTCTTCCAAGAGAGGAACTTTAAATCACAGGTAGCTGCAGGCTCAAACGGAGGTGCAGTAAGTGCCTGTAGCACTAGAGTCAAATCCCAAGGTGGGAGAGGAAGGGGACTTCAAACGTATTGTACCTTTAAGGAAAACTCTACAAAATCTGTGAGACATCAAGGGAAAATTTGAAACAGCTGCTAGGATAACTTTGATCGTAGAAGCAGAGGCACCTTTATTAAAGATGGTCATTAGGAAGTCCAGGATTTTCTTTACTGGTGCTGAAAAAGCATATAGACCATTATCAAAAACCCAAAAAGAAAAATGCTTCCATTTGCTTAGGTATAAAGTCCTGGTGGATAGTTTATGAGATACCAACAAAATGTGTCGCACAGGGGAAGGTATAGTATTATGCCTGGTGACTACTGGAATTGAATATCACTCATGCACTCAAGTCTCTCAATAACAGGTACTGTTAATGACGCTGTCATAATCCATGTTGGTGTGAATGACTTGAGACATACCTCTCTGGATTACATGAAGAGAGACATGATTGAGCTCACTGAATATGTGCCCCAGATAGGTATGTCCCTTGCCTTAAGCAGCATCCTACTGTCACCCAGAATGATGCCTCAGTACAAACAGAAAATGACTGACTAACAATTGACTTGATTTCTGGTGTCATTCCAAAGGGATCCAGTACCTGACAGCTTGGGAGGACATGATTGACAGACCACTATGCTTTGCCAGAGATGGCCTTCATCTGTCTCCTCTGGGCTTAAGACGTCTGGCAAAGGCTCTTGCCTCCACCATAATGTCTTTTGTTAGGCAAAGTTAAGAGGACAAAATTACCAACGTGAAAAATTCTTCTAAATAAAATGTAAAGGTCATGCTGCTAAACGCTAGGAGTCTTAACATGAAACTGCACTCATTGCAAGCATTCCTCACCCTGGAAGATGCTAACATTTGTGCAGTCACTGACACCTGGTTCAGAGCTACAGGGAGTACCCCAGCCTTACCAGGTTACTTGTCCTACCATACTTTCAGACCCAAAACAGAGGGATACAAAGCGAAAGGAGGTGGAGTTTCAATACTTATCAAAGACATACACACCTCCAGGCTGGTCAAACAGTATGACGCACAGGAGACACTCCAGGTGCAGTTAACTGTTGACAAAACACCTATTCAAATCATAGCTAGCTACACACACCCCCAACCATGACTCAGGAGGCCCACTCCACCTATCCTTACTCACCTGAATCCCTCAAGATTCAACCAGTTACCCTGATCCTGGGCGACTTTAACTACCCAACCACAGAGTGGAAGATCTAGTCTAGCTCAAACATGAACACCCAGAGATTCATCGACTTCGTCAATGCCAATGAATTGGATCAGCTGGTCAACACTCCCACAAGAGGTGAAAATAGCCCGGACCTGGTCCTAACCAACATGAGTAGCCACTGTAGCACCCCTACAGTATCATCCTCCTTGGTAAGATCCGAACATAAAGCAATCACTTTCAAAGTCACCATCTCCCCTGACCCCCCCACCCCCCGCGTTGCCACAGTCGAACAAAAAAACTTTTCCAAAGCTGACTACAACCTTCAGAGACCAGGTATAAGGAGCTTCACAGCCACCGTCCCTTCAGTTGAATCAAGCAGTAATATCCAATCCTACACAAAATACTACATGAGTACCTATATAGCTGCATGGACTCAGCAATACCTGACAGGACCAAATAGTCTTCCTCAAGGAAAAGTAAAACTGTCTGGTGAACAGCAGCAATAAATAGACTCTATAATAAAAGAAAAAAATTGCTGTCCAGGACCAAGAAGGAGCAGGTGCCAAAGTTGGCAGCAATCCCGGCTTTGTCTGAACAAGCAAATAAGGTCAATGATGAAATCCTCTAAGGCTAATTTTGAGTCCAAATTGGCCACATCCACCAAGGACAATCACAAGGCCTTCTTCACATGCGTCTGCAATCTCAAAGGTAACTCCCAAATCTGCTCTGAATTGGTGGTCAAGAATGCCACATACACAAACGCCATAGATATAGCCAACCTGCTGGCAGACAAATTAACTGAAAACCCCGCCCCCCCATTAAGAAACCAGGACATCCCCAACACCTGCCCCCCTCCCCTCATCACCAGGGAGCAGGTTATTAATGCCCTCTCAAAGGCAAAAAAATACAGCCTCCATGGGACCAGACAATGAACACAGGCAAGAGCTCTCAGCACCACTACGCGCCCTGTTCAACCAAAGCCTGTACACCGGCTTCATCCCAGCAGAACGGATGAGAGCCACTGTCATCCCTCAGCACAAAGGTGCAGCATCCACCTACCCAGGCAATTACAGGCCCATCAGCCTAACTAGCCTGATCTGCAAGATCATGGAATGCATTATCAAGGACCTTATAAACAAGAACATTGGCAACCTCCAAACTCTTGATCCCACACAGTTTGGTTTTGTCAAAGGGGGATCATGCCTGTTAAACTTGGTCACCTTCTTCGAAACAATCACCAAATCCATGGATGTGGGCAAGACAGTGCACACCGCCTACCTTGATCTAGCCAAAGCCTTCAACACTATTCCCCACTCGGGCATAATAGATAAACTCTTCCAGCTAGGCATCAACCCATATGTTACCAGATGGGTAGCTAATTGGCTCACTGACAGAACCCCACTCAGTCAAAATAGGGGAAGCCACCTCTAGTAGCAGACCCGTAACAAGTGTCGTACCCCAAAGATCAGTCTTGGGGCCTCTACTCTTTGGGATATACTTTTCTGAGGTGCAAGCCAAAACCAGTGGTCTGTGACTGACCTAAGTTTGCAGATGACTGCAAGCTTGGCATTGTCATATATTCCCCTAGTGATGTGAACATCCTTCAAGAAGGCCTTACCCAAACTAATGACTGGTGCCAGAAGCATGGCCTTAAACTGAATGCCAAGAAATGCATCATTATCCCCTTTGAGGAAAATGGCATCCCCACTAATTACCACATTAATAACAATGTACTAAGCATGCACTCAGTTGTGAGGGACTTGGGAACCCAGATTGATAGCAACCTGACTTTTGACCACCATGTTGCCACCACTGTACGTACAGAAGGCTTTCTACATGGCCCACCTCATAAGTTAGGGTATTTCATCCAAGAAAAAGGAGGTCATAAAATCCCTGTACTCCTCCCTTATCAGACATCATATAGAGTACAATGCCCCCTTCTGCATATACCTTGTCAAACACATGCAGCAGTTAGAGAGACCACAGAGGTTTCTGACCAGGAAAATCCATGGTCTCAAATACCTGTCCTATACAGATAGGCTAAAAGCCCCTGTCCCTCTACTTAGTCTCGTACAGAATCAAAGGTGACCTGTGTTTGGCATACAAGGCCGTCTCAGATTCTGCCTTCATGGAGTTGCTGCATATCCGCAAGTCAAACTCCACTCGCGCAACCCACACGCAAGGTCTCAACCTGGTCTGTGACATTAATAGAACTTGTTGGTGGGATAGATTTGTGACCCAAATACTCCCCCCATCTGTAAAATAGACTTCCTCTCCATGTCAAGCAGAGTACCACACTAGCCCTCTTTAAGAGGAACCTGGACGACTGGATGGGAAAATACCCCTGGGACCCTACCAGTATCCCTGCTGGACAGGGAAAACAGGTGCTGACTTTGTGGGAACATGGGTGAAATTCTTGGCTATGCTTATAAAAGAGTCTCTAAGCCAATAGCGTAGTACCATCCTATGAACCTATGGAGAAACTACGCTGGTTAGCTTGAGAGTCTGAAGATTGGGATACATTAGTCCCTGGGGATCGGACAAGAGACCCGGAACTGGGTCCAGAGTCCAAAGCAGCAAAGAAGATGAGGTCAAAGGAAGGAAACCATATCTGTCGAGGTCAATAAAGAGCAATGAGAATCACTTTGCTTCTCAACTGAGAGCTGCTTTCATGAGAAATAGAGGGGTCACAGGAAAGCGAGGAAAGGATAGAGGAGACCCAGGAGCCAATCGTGGAGAAGAACATCCTGGGGGGACTCCACCCTGAGGGGGAATTAGGGCAAAGTATCTTCTGCACATGCTGTTTAGGGGTGAAGCTAACAGGTTACAGCACGTCTGGTCCCAGCGAAGAAAGATCTCCTTCACTACTCTGGGTTCAGAGACCACTCGTGAGGTATGAGGATACATCTGCTCAGTTTGTCCGCTATCACGTTTGAACTCCCCACAATGTGCATTACTAACAGAAAGTAGTTGGAAGCTATAGCCAATTGCCAGAATCGAAGGGCTTCTTGACACAATGGGTAGGACTTTGTTCCCCCCGGTTTGTTGATGTACCAGACTACTGACATGTCTGATTGAACAGCTATCATCCCCAGAGGTAAGGCAGAATGAAATGCTTACAACACGAGAAGCACTGCTCTTAACTCCAATACATTGATGTGCAGCTTGGCCTCAGAGGGGGACCAAGTGCCTTGGACTGTCTTCCCCAGATAATGCCCCCCACCCCATGTGGGAAGCATCCGTGGTCTCTATGGTCTTGGGCTAAGGGAAAACAAAGGGATGGCCGTGAAGAATCTCCACTGACTGCATCCACCAGGTTAAATCGTTCTTGCATCGACCGGATATGAAAATTAAATGTTCCATGGGGTAGGTCAGGATCTACCATTGGCTTGTTAGCAACCACTGAAGAAGCCTCATATGGAATCTTGGCATTGGGACTCATGTGATAGCCACCACCATGAAGCCTAGTGCCTGCAAAATCTGTAGAGCAGGTTATCTTGTTTGAGCGCAGAACTGGATGACCTTGTAAGTGAATTTTTTGTAACCTGTGTCGGGGAAGTGATGCTATGCAAGAAGAAGTGTTGAGATGAACCCCGATAAATTCTATGTCCTGGGTGGGGGTTAACTGACATTTGGCAGGGTTGACTGTTATGCCCAATTGGTGGAACAGGTCTAGGATAAAGTCTGTATTCTGTTATAGCAGATGCCTGGTGGAAGCAGTGAGGAGCCAGTCGTCTAGATAAGGAAACACTCGGAATCTGTGCAGCCTCAATTGAGCTATAAAGTAATTAGAAGTACTTTGCTATGAGAGAGTCGGCTGACGCATATCTTATTTGCAAGAGCGGCAAACAGGATCAGAGGTAATGTGAAGAAGGGCAGTATGGGTAGACTGCTAGCTCGAGAGTTGTTTTGGATGATGCAAGCTTTATTATGGCCGGATTGGTTCCGAGGATCGGAACCGTAACCCTTTAGTCAAGAATAGATGAAGATTGACATCACATCTTTAAATACAAGCTGTGTGATGAAAAGGGACTTCCTTATAACAGTGCACAGACGGTGACTAAAGAACAGCTCATTGTTGACACAGGTTCCCAAATCCCCAACTACAGGATCAATTATTAGGGATGTGATGTCACTGTTACATTTGCAAAGACAGTCAAGACTTACCAAAGGATACAGTCATACACTTCTTGGCATTTAGTTTTAGTTCCTGGTTTTGACACCAGTTATCTGTTCAGGACAGGTCCTCTTGATGGAGCTTGACTGGTTTTATATCAAGCTTTAGCTCTGTGTTATCCAAGGTAACCCAAGCTGGGTAACCTGACACCAGCTAGCCAGTAGCTTACTGAACCATTACTGCAGGACTCTATGGTGGACAAACACCAAGCATTGGTACAAAGACCTCTCTTCCAACCATCAGCATGTGTCCCTGGTGTAGGTTGCAGTAGGATGGGTTCTAAACCCACTTACTACTGGTAAATACCTCTGCCCACTTTTGGTGACATCAGTCAACATGCCCAAATCACCAAAGCCAATGTCTATACTGTCACATGACTAGCCCTAATACAGCACACGGTCTGCGGCCTGTGCTCTCCTTTCTAGAGGATACTGCTCTTCACAACTGATGCTAAAGTGGACAATCCATACAACTCTTCCTCACACATGGACCGCCTAGAGTCTGTGCTGCTGCACACAAATCCATTCAGTTTTGGGCGAATTTGAGGTGTAAGAACCCAGTATGTTTTTGGGAGATAGGATGAACCCAACAAAGACATGGGGAGAACATGCATTTTAAAAACATATAGTTTGAAAATGTTAGTATTTCTCACTGATGTACAGTGCTTTTGACTGTGAATTAAGCAAACCATCTCTGCGTTTAAAATGCTTAACTAGCTCTAGAGCTGAAACAGATATTCCATTTTCAGGCAGACAATTTAAAAGATCCTTTAATCTGCAGAGTGAAGCAGTAGATGGGGAATCTAGTTTTTTTTTTTTTTTTTTGAAAGCAGAATATTTTTTGTTCATTTGCATTTGTTTACTGGGAAAGTCTGACTAGGTTGGAAACCCCTTCTCAGCAAAGGCCTGGGAGAAAAGCTTCAAAAAGTAACAGCATACAGGTGAACAAATGTGCATACACGATGCACAGACTACAGATATACACATGTAAAATACACACACATAACAGAACATTACATAATGCTTGCTGAAAAGGTAATCGTTGAATGAAGTAACAATTATAGAAGCATACACTGTGATGTATACTTAACGCAAACAACATTTCTGAAGAATTAAGAAGCGCATATCACACTGTAGTAGGGCATACCACCACCTGGAAACAAAGACAAAACAAAATATTGTCGGCCAGCATGGAAGCATACCTTTGGGAAGCCTGACTACCCCAAATGTGACAAATTTCTGATAATTGTTTGACGGTAGTTAAGTCCTATAAACCTAATCAATTTGACAGCTTTTAATTTTCCCTGAGGTTTTACTACTTCAGAGTTAAAGTGAAGTTCTGTGCTTTGGGTACGGGAGACTTACCTCCCCCCAAATAAGGAGCATCTGTTGATTCAAATTCACATGAAACGTTGCATGATCAACCGTATTACTCTCTGAAAAATGAATACAAAATACTTAAAAATGACTGCATTTACGCTACAATAAAGTTTGGAGATTTCTGAGATAACCAAGTAATCAGCCAAGTTTAGTTTTTTTCTGTGTTCTTCTTTTGATGTGAGTAGATAATTGTAATTTTTCATCATCAACCTATGCCTCTACCTGCTGAAATCTCCTCATGTTTACTTTCTGTACTCAAAGATATTGGAATGTGAGCTATTATAAAAGTGCTGCTATATGGTGAAAACAAGTCAAATATACAGAAATAACTTTGCTAAATTACTTGAGTATTTTTTTTCTAGCGAATGCTCGTTTATCACTTTATGAGGTGAAATCTGGAATTCTGTCTCTACGTATGCAGACATTCCTTCAAATCATATTCCTAAAACAACCCCCCTTACATTTCTGGAATCTAGTTACCCTTTTCTCTCCATTATTTGTCTGCCATACTCTCATAGTGCCGTCTGTACTTGAAGATACCCCAAGCCCGCCTCCAGCGGAGATATCCAGACAGGTGACCTTTAGGAGAAGAAAGGAAGAACCATGAAGTAGGATACAAACAACAACAAGCTATGAAAATACTTTGACAAAATAAACATGCTAACAAAATTGCAATAAAAAGGATTAGAACAAGGATACACTTGAGGAAAACACTTACAGCAATAAAACTTCCACATAATGCAGCCATTTTATTATTTGCCCCATCAAGACATCATAAGGAACAAAACTCAGTGCAGTAACATTTTCTTAGAGAAGAATCCTTCTAAACATCAGCAATTCATCAGGAGATACCCTGAAACCTTTACAATTTATGGCTAAACTTAACAGCAGCAAAGGACTTGTATATAAATTGCCAAGAAAATACAATATTAATTTTAAAGGCAACAGAATTCACAGGAAAAGGTGGCCCTTTAACATTTTGGTGTGAAAAACAGAGGCAGGAATAAACATCATTAAACAGAGTGAGCAGTCATGTTTGGAATCAAGCATTCCATTCACACCCAAGTATATACAAACTCGCACACGTTTAGGCTAATATAGTACTAGAACGTGGTTTGGTTTTATGCAAGTCCTGACGGGCTGAGCCAGAAGTAGAACATGGATTCAAATATAAAACTACGGGTGAAGTAAGAAGCAAGCCCCCCTGCATCCCAATAACGAATATAACCCACTCAGAGGATGCATGACTTCAGGACGACTTAAAAACTTTTCAGTTCAAAGCATTTTGTGGAACAGACTCAGCTAACTCGGATTAATTTAAAAACACAACTGGAAAATGCAACAATTGCACTAAGTGTAATTCTGCTTGTGCCCGTATGAATGGCATTTATACACATTTCAGCAGCTCTAAATCCTCTACTTCCAATTGCTTCATTAATGTGTTCTAAGATAAATTTGATCATATTCTGGTTCGTACTTCCTTCCCTCTATGACTGCTGGTCAGAGTCATTCTGAAGGTTTTGAGATCCTCAATGGCAATATATATGTTTCTTTAAATTGAGGATTACCTACAGTACATGCACTGTGTATGAGCCCCATTTCCTATATCATTTTTACTTTGATAAATTAACATTGATGTGTTTGCCACTTTTGCAGAATTGTAGTGAAGGACAGATTTGTCATGAGTTGTAACTCTTCCTCCCAGACCTTCAGCACAGTCCCCTTCCCAGCAGATTAAATATTAACAACCTATACACCACCCTTGTTTTATACACCACCCTGGTTTTATCTTTTTACCACCTAAATACCATAGTGATCTTATTATCAAAACTCTTCACACAACATTATCAATTATG
>NC_056736.1:751574861-751647361 GCF_019279795.1 Protopterus annectens
TCTGATCAAATTCAATCAGCGTACTATCCAGGAAAGTGTGTCGCTACCCATATTAGGATGCCATTTACTCTCCATACCTAACCACTCATTGATATGTGGTGCTTGCCTGGTTGTATCAAATGGCCCCTGAGCCTGCTACTGTAACCCTCCATTTCATATGTGGAACTCTCCTTAACCATTATTAGTCACCACTTCTTAATCAGAAATACCCATCTCTTGCTGATTTCACACTTCTTTCCTTACTAATCATAGTGAAACTGAATTTAATCAATTTCCCGCATGCAGAACCTACTTATTTATTCTATATTTTGTACTTCGCTCCATATCACATTGCCCTCTATTTCCTAGCCTTATGAACCTGGGTACAGGGACTTTTTGCAATGTGCTCAGCCATCTAAATGACGCACATAGAGGACTGTATCAAACGGCTCTCTTACAGCTTAACTATCAAAACAGTATCCGTACCCTCTCTAAGTCCTGCATTGTATTAACCCTATACTATTGTGACTTATAAGGAATAATTGAAACTAATAATTATTACTGATACATCAAATAGCATTGTTTGTTAACTAAGGGATTATCTTCTTTTGTTATTATTACTGCTCCTTTTATCTGCACTCGGTTTACTGTTTAAGTTATGCATTGCCCTGCATTTATAGCAGTATCTGATACTAAATGAGTTATAGAGGTTTAATAATGCTACAAAGTATTGTTGTTTACTGTAATTATACTTGCAACTGTGTTTGTGAAACATCTATAGCTGCTCTCTATTTTTGGTATTTTCTGCCTTACTACCTTCTCTCTCTCTCTCTCTCTCTCTATATATATATATATATATATACCAAATACCTGCATTTACCCAAATGGACGCCTTTGAAGAATAGGGACAACAAAGGAGAAAAACCTAACAGCTCCCAAAGACACATTTTCCTTCTATATATATATATATAGTATTGACACTGATCCAAATAAACTGTTACTAAACGAATGTTAAGACTTTGCAAGGATAAGCAAGCCTCTCAGGCAGATTAGCCAGCAGCCAGCAGCCAAATCCTCTGCTCAGCCTCTCACTCCTTTCTTATATTTAATCTAAACCGCTTCTTACCCCCCTTCCTACACTATCTGATTCATCATTACTTCCCCTTAGACTACCAAATTTAATAGAGGATCTCTCCATTGCTACATAGTGACTGGCCACTAGGAGCCGTCTTAATCATAGTTTTATCATTGTATTTCCTACCCTATTTCTAAATCCCTACCTTCTTGACCCTGTTCCCAGTTTTTCCTTCACTCTGTTCCCAGTATCCTCGGACTCACTTATACACCATCTCTCCTTTGTACCAAGGCATCCTTAAGAAGTTTCCTCTCCTCTAACATCCTGACCTTCTTTTTACTAGCCTCTGAACTTGCGTCTACATTCTCCCGCTTTCAGACTTACCTGCTGGACTCTGATACTTCACTGATTGTCTTCCTCCTCACTCTGCTCTCTTGTCTCTACCCGCTCCGTTCGCCCTTCGGGCTCACTCCGCTCCCTTACCCTACCCCCAATTCTCACCTGCCCCCCAATACTCCTACATTTATACCTGTAGAAGTCACACCCCCACTCTATCCACTCCAATCAGACAAATCTCTTTATGAACTTACCTAACCCCTTTTGAACTCGCATCATAGCCACTAATTAACTAACTTACCTCCTCCTCCATCACATAAAGTCATACTACTACTCCTCATCTGTTCTTACAATCTACCTCTCATCCTCTCTCTCACCTCCTCAATCATTATAATGCATAAATCATTTATCCCCTCACAACTTCAACTACTCATCTGTATATCACTTCTACCTCCTCTAGCAACTACTTATCTCCTAACCTCCTATGAACAACCACTTTACTCTACCCTTGCCTTTCCCTCCATACACACCTCTACACCTACATCACCTTTCTCTCCAACCTTCTTAAATCTCACTTTTAAACCCAATTACCTACTAGATAAATACCACAGACTAGCACACTTTAAACAACCCAAAACCTAGAAAATTAATTGGCTGCTCTTGTAGACCTCTACATCCTAAATATTTCACACTCCTCCATTCACTAGTGGATGGGAACATTCATCCCAACCCTGGCCCACACCATATCCATACCAAGGGCAACAAAAAAACAGAGAAAGCTACTTCTCTGTCACCTACCAAACCCACCAACTCACTCTCCATAGCTCATCTCAATATACGTAGCATTTGTAATAAAATCACTCATGTCCATGCCCTCCTCGAAGTCCACCAATATGACATCTTATGCCTATCTGAAACATGGTTAAAACCTACCATTAAAGACAATGAAATCACCCCACCCGGGTATAATATCATTAGACTCGACCACTCAGTCAAAAAGGGAGGAGGAGTAGCAATTCTCCATAAAGCACAACTACAAATCAGTACTATAAATCTGAAACTACCCTTAGAAAATAGTGCCGAAGTAATTTGTTCCAAACTTCAAGTCAACACAAATAAAGCCAGAAATATCATTTTTGTATGTCTTCCTCCAGGAAATAACATTAATACTCTAGAAAGCATCCTAAGTTGGCTCTTCACTAACTTCCCTTAAGAAACATTAGTCCTAGGCGGCATAAACATTGATTGGAATTCCTGTAATAGTACAAACCCCACCTCCCATTTAAACCTATATGGCTTTACACAACTTATTAATGGCCCTACCAGAACTAATAAAATCAGTAACAATGAAACCACCTTAGACTGGATTCTTACTAATACTCCCAAACAAACCTATCGATCAGGTACCCTTCCAGACGATCTAAGTGATCATTCACTAACTTATGTTATTAGATATAAAACCAACCTAATTTTTCCTACCACCTACAGAACATTCCGTTCAAAAAAGCAATTAAACTCTGAACTTTTTCAAACAGAACTAAAACAATGTAATTGGTCTCCACTAAAATATCTTCCCCTTAATGAAGCAGTAGAACACTTCAGTTCCACATTCTTATCCATCCTAGACCTTCATGCCCCAAATCGCACTATCAGAATCAAAGCTAAAGCAGCACCCTGGCTGACCAACAATACAAGGCAAAAAATCATTCTCAGAAATAAATCCTGGGCAAAATGGCATACCAATAAGAATCTAACTAACCGCCAAAACTTCAGAGAACTTAGAAACAGTACAAAAAAGCGATCCTGACTGACAAAAAGAACTATTACCTTCAATTACAACAAGCCTTCAACAAGGAACCTAAAAACTTCTGGACCAGCATTAACAATCTTCTATCCCCAGGCCAATCTATCACACCCAACCCTCAAGGCTCTAACCCAGAGACTCCCACGCATACAGCTAATGCCTTTAATTCTTTCTTCACTAATACTATCCAAACTCTTGCTAGTCACCTATCTCCTGACACCTCTAAGCTACTTTCACCGACCGCAACTCCACCTCCCTCCCTTCACTTACAACCAGTTTTTACCTCCTTTATCTCATCACTGCTCCAAAAACTAAAACCTACCACCCCCTCTGCAGACAAACTTCCTGCAGAGTTCCTGCAAATAGGTGCTAAAGCCATTGCCTATCCTGTGTCTATTTTGATAAATAGATCTATAAATGAAGGAATTTTCCCTTCTATCTGGAAGATATCTCATATTATCCCACTACACAAAGGGGGGAACTCCAATGACTTCTCTAAGTTTCGCCCCATAGCACTACTATCACCTATTGCTAAAATCATGAAAAAATGTATCCATAAACAATTACTTACCCACCTTCTCCACAACAACCTACTCGCTAATTGTCAGCATGGATTCAGACCTTCCCACAGTACCACCACTGCATTACTCTCTTTCACAAACTTTATCAACTATAACCGCAACAAAAATAATCTATCATCTGCAGTCTTCATTGACTTATCTAAAGCTTTCGACATGGTTAATCACAAACTTATTCTTCACATACTGAATTTTCTCTCACTTGATCCTCCTTCCAAAACTTGGTTTACATCTTACCTAGAAAACCGTCAGCAGGCAGTACTCTGGAAAAATTCACTATCTGATCTCTTTCCTATCTCTTTAGGAGTGCCACAAGGCGCTATCTTAGGCCCACTTCTATTTTCCATCTTTATTAATGACCTGCAATCAGCTAACCCAAACACTACCTATATTCAATATGCAGAT
Organism: Protopterus annectens; assembly: GCF_019279795.1. Classification (NCBI taxonomy): domain Eukaryota; kingdom Metazoa; phylum Chordata; order Ceratodontiformes; family Protopteridae; genus Protopterus; species Protopterus annectens. The sequence continues at coordinate 751,579,039 of NC_056736.1, forward strand.
GATTTTACTATAATCTGCACAGCTACCTCACAAACTGAACTCCAGTCTCTTACCCAACATGCTTTTAACACTGTAGAACAATGGTTTTCACACCGTTACCTGCTCCTTAACCCCAAGAAAACCAAACTGCTACTCTTCTCACCTACCCGAAAGTCAACCCCACTAAACGTCACTCTCACTTCCACTGACAGTACTCTTATTTCTCCTGACCCAACTACTAAATTATTAGGAATAACAATAGACAACAATCTCAACTTTGACCCTCACATCAAAAATACAATAAAATTAGTGAATAAAAAAATAGGATCCCTATACAGAATCAAACCTTTCCTTACACCTGAAGCAAGAACCACCATAGCCAGAACTCACCTAATCTCTACTCTTCTCTATGCTTCCCCCATATACAGTAATCTCTCCAATAGCAACCTCAAGAAACCAGCAACATCTTACCACAATATTGCTAGATTTGCTACAGGATTCCCTTTTAGAACCAATCACTACCTGAATCTAAGACAACTAGGGTGGCTTGAACTTCCTAACCAGCTTGAACTTCAACAGCTCACAATAGCTCATAAGAGGCTAGACCAACCCACCAAAACACCAATACTCTCCAGCCTTATTACACCACATAACAATCTGAAACATCTACGCTCTTCAAACAAACTACTGATTAATATTGCTAAACCCAATAACTCTGCAGGAGACTGCCTCTTCTCCAACTCTGTTGGAAAAATGTGGAACAAACTACCCTCTGATATCATATCTCTGACCTCTCTCCCAATTTTTAAAAGGCAACTGAAAATGTATCTCAATAAACACTGGCTATGCTCCTGCACTAACCCAGACTAACTCTGCTTCTTCTTCTCTTTCTTTTTCCATAATTTTTTCCCTGTATCCTTGATAACTTTACCTTTACACAACATTCATGTATATATATTTTTTCACATATATATCGTCTGACTACTGTAATTCACATCATGTGGAAAAAAATGTATTTTATTACCTATTTTGGTTTGCTGCCATCATAATATCTGTTATAACCTGCATTGTCTATTTCTGTTTAAACTTGTAATAACTAGTGGAGCTTTTCTCCCTGCGCCTCTACTGAAAATGGACATATATCCAGCTAGACTAGCCCGGTCAACAAATGTAAAATAAATAAAAATAAATAAATAAATAAAAAAAAATATATATATATATATATATATATATATATATATATATACATACACACACACACACACATATATATATATATATATATATACACACACACACACACATATATATATATATATATAGATATATATATATATAGATATATATATATATATATATATATATATATATATATATAGGTCCCCTATGTAACCCTGAAATTCCGAATTTCAGTATTTTGAAATGACTTAGCCGAAAATACTACGAAAATACAAAATCCCGAAACCCCACAACAGCGAAATTTAAAAAACCCAATTTATAGCACACAACTTCCCCCACACTCAAATATATAATCCTACAATACAGATATAAACACATACATATATATGAATGGACTTTGAAATATCAAAATACTTAAAAATACTGATTGCAAAAAAACACTGCAAAATGAGTGAAACACAATGAAAAAATAAAATCTCATGCATTTTGCAGGGGGACAAGCACCCCTGTGACTCCCACATTCCCTAAATATATACATAAAACACCAACTTTACCCTAAAGCAATCTTGAAAGAACGTAATGGAAGCAGACATGATCAAATACGTTTTAATCACTTATGTTGGCATAAAAATGTTTGAAATTATGAACATTTGATTACACGGATCTTTTCCACACATATATTCAAATAAAATGAGCCTCAACTATATAGCTCTAAAGTATCCGTACAAATCCGGTAACTCTAAACTACTTTCCTCTATGTGGATAATCAGCTCACCCCCCTTAACCCTTCAGGTCATTATCATCATTCAGAAAGTACCATAGTATACACGTACCATAAATGTAGATGAGCGAGTGTATTCACTGTTGCAGTATACATAAAGTACAGTCGTGTACACGTACCATAAATGTAGATGTCGAGTGTATTCACTGTCGCAGTATACATAAAGTACAGTCGTGTACACGTACCATAAATGTAGATGTCGAGTGTATTCACTGTCGCAGTATACATAAAGTACACTTGTGTACACGTACCATAAATGTAGATGTGCGAGTGTATTCACTGTCGCAGTATACATAAAGTACACTTGTGTACACGTACCATAAATGTAGATGTGCGAGTGTATTCACTGTCGCAGTATACATAAAGTACAGTTGTGTACACGTACCATAAATGTAGATGTGCGAGTGTATTCACTGTCGCAGTATACATAAAGAATAGTTGTGTACACGTACCATAAATGTAGATGTGCGAGTGTATTCACTGTCGCAGTATACATAAAGTACAGTTGTGTACACGTACCATAAATGTAGATGTGCGAGTGTATTCACTGTCGCAGTATACATAAAGTATAGTTGTGTACACGTACCATAAATGTAGATGTGCGAGTGTATTCACTGTCGCAGTATACATAAAGTACAGTTGTGTACACGTACCATAAATGTAGATGTGCGAGTGTATTCACTGTCGCAGTATACATAAAGTACAGTTGTGTGCACTTACCATAAATGTAGATGTGCGAGCGTATTCACTGTCGCAGTTTACATAAAGTACAGTCGTGTACACTTACCATAAATGTAGATGTTTGAGTGTATTCACTGTTGCAGTCATCACATTTGAGTTATCTGCTTGCAGTAGCCCTCAATCAACCTGACTATCAAAGTCTTGGGTCCTGTGTCGGTTGCTGTCTCATCTTCCATGATGTCAGGTAGTCAGGAGTATAAAGCATGCAGCCAACGCCATTAAATCAGTTTTTGTTGCCCCAGATGTCAGGTGCCCCCATAATGGGAAGCAATTACATACAAGGTTACACCTCCAACAAAAAAGCAAATACACCAGAAAGCTTTAAGCATAGCAAACAAGAATAGAGGTTCATAGGTTCATACTAGGCTATCTGCCCTAGGGCATTTATAAGCCTAGCCAGAATGTGTTTGGCTTTCACCACCCATTTTAAATTTATTTTGCTATGCCCTTTTTCGAGGTTAGTATACTGTGCCTCTGTCTAATAGTGACACAGAAGTGATACCCGGGGTAAACCTACGATCTCCCATCCACTCATCAAGATTCCTCTTGAAGAGAGTCAATGAGGGACTCTGCCTAACCTGGACTGGGATTTTATTCCAGAGTGAAGGGAGCCTCTGGGTTATGAATCTGTCCCTCCAGCATGTCCTATTTATTTCAGTGCTGAGGTTCAAGTCTCTCGAGCGTAGCTCGATGGGATTTGGATTTTCTGAGGTGCAGCATGTCCATTAATTCCGAGTTGGACATGGCTTTACACGTCAGGCACAGATCGCCTCTGAACAGGCGGTATGCCACTGAGTAGAGTTGGAGTTTCTTTAACCGGGCAGCATATGGCATCTGTTTGAGCCCTTTGATCCTCTTGGTGAGGTACTTTTGGGGTCTTTCCAGTTGCTGCAGGTGTCCGGTAAGGTACATCCCAAAAGGGGCATTGTACTCAATTATGGGCCTGATGAGGGATGAGTAAAGAGGCACAATGACGTCCCCTGATCTAGATGTGAATCCCTTCATGATTAGGTGGGCTATATAAAATGTTTTTCTAACCACTTTGGCCACGTGGTTGTCAAATGAGAGATTGCTATCAGCTTGGGTCCCCAGGTCCCTAATTACTTCTTCTGTACTTAATGGATTACCACCTATGTGGTAATTTGTGGGCACTTTGTTTTTGCCAAAGGGGATGACTATACTCTTTTTGGCACTTAGCTTGAGGCCATGGCTCTGGCACCAGTTGTCTGTTTCTATGAGGCCCTTTTGGAGGATGCTTGTGTCGACTGGAGAGTCGATTATGGCGCCCAGTTTGCAGTCATCTGCGAACTTGGTCAGCCACAGTCCTTCCGTGTTGGCCTGTACCTCCGAGAAATATATACCGAACAAGAGAGGTCCCGGAACTGAGCCTTGTGGGACACCACTGTAACTGGTTTGGAGTCTGACATGGCTCCAGCAATTCTAACCATGTGGGTTCTGTCCTTGAGCCAGTTTGCAATCCATCTAGTGACACAGGGTTTATATTTAAGCTGGTGAGCTTATCTATAATGCCCGAGTGGGGTATTGTATTGAAGGCTTTTGCGAGGTCCAGGTAAGCTGTGTGGACCACCTTCCCCTCGTCAATGGCCTTGGTGACTGTTTCAAAGAAATCAACCAGGTTCAAGAGGCAGGATCTGCCCTTAACAAATGCCGAACTGGGTAGGATCCAGTGTTTGTAGGTCCCCAATATCTTTATTTATGAGGTCCATGATGATCCTTTCCATAGCTTTGCAGACCAAGCTAGTCAGGCTTATGGGGCGATAGTTTCCAGGATCCGTTGAGGCACCACCTTTATGGAGAGGGACCACTGTTGCTGTACGCCACTCTTTGGGCACATATCCTGTAGTAAGGCTGAGATTGAACAGTAGTTTTATGTTTGGGTTTAGCTCTTCTTGGAGTTCATGTAGGATGCAGCCCTGGACACAGTCTGGTCCCATTGATGCTGTGCTTTTTGCTTTGGAGAGGGCGGCTCTTACCTGAGCATCTGAGATGTCAGGGGGGCAGCACTCTACTGGGATAGATATTTGCTCTTTTGGTGGGGGTTTGCTGAACCTGTCAGCTAGGATGTTGGCAATGTCTGTGGGTTCAGTGTATTTTTTGTCATTTTGGACTAATTCTGAGCATATCTGGGAATTACCACCCAGGTTCCTAACATAACTAAAGAAAGCCTTGTGATTATCCTTAGTGTCCTGTGCAATTTTTCTCTCGAAGCTGGCCTTAGACAATTTTATGTGTGCCCGTAGTTTTTTGCTAATATTGATCAGTGATGCCTTCCCTTTTTGGGATTTTGCTCTATCATTTAGTAGCTTCCTCCTTCTATTGTATATTTTGTTTATGGCTGGGGTCCACCAGACAGGACGTCTGCCTTTGGAGGATTGGGTCTTGGTTTTATTTGGGATCGCATGATCCATGCAGGTACAGTCAATAAAAGTCAGGCGGCTGGAGGGAGGGTAACCAGGACTGCAACAGTGAATACACTCTAACATCTACATTTATGGTACGTGTACACAACTGTACTATGTTCTTCACATTTCATTGTTGCAGTCATCAACATTTGGGTAGATTCCCAAAGCTAAGGATGGCAGGAGGTAATTAGATAGCATTAGGACCAGCTATAAGGCCCTTCAAGACTGCAGTGGCAAAGCCAGCTCTGGATTTAGAAAACAATTGGCAAGTGGTAATGCTTGGTGAAGGTAGCACAGAACTCCAAGTAGCAGCTTCTAGGATGTCTCTGGTAGGGACACCTCTGAGAAAGGCTGTAGAGGTCGATGCAGCCCTGGTTGAATGTGGTCTTATCCCCTTCTGTGGGGTAGGTTTTCCATGGTGCTTATAGCAGAAATGAATGCAATGGCCTATCCATTTAGAAATGGTTTGCTTTGAAAAGGCCTTCCCCTCTACCCCTGCAGCAAATGCAACCAGCTGCTGTTCAAATTTCCTGAGGGGTTTAGTCCTGTCCAAGTAAAACCTAAGTTGTCTGTGCACGTCCAAGGAGTGCAGTATTCGTTCCTCTTTGCTCTGTGGATTAGAAAAAAGGTTGTCAAATGAATGGACTGATTAAGAGCAACACTGGATACCACCTTGGGCATGAAGGATGGACTGGTCCTGAGGGACACCATGTCCGCATGAAAGATGATGAAAGGCTCCTCTGCATGAGGGCCTGTAATTCAGACACCCTTCTTGCTGAAGTGATGGCTAGAAGGAAGGCTGTTTTCCAAGAAAATAATTTCAACTCTGCATTTGCAGATGGCTCAAAGGGAGGTAGAGTGAGCTTTTCCAAAACAAAGTTAAGGTCCCAGGCTGGAGTAGGGGCTCTCCTGGGTGGTCTTAAGTTTTTGGCCCCTCTGAGGAACTGCTTCAGCAGTGGATGAGAGAAGAGGGGTGGTTCTGTATTGTAATGAGCTGAAATGGCTGAGGCATGAATTTTGATGGAGGAAAAGGAAAGGCCCCTGTGAAGCATCTCAGTTATGTATTGAAGAATCTGAGGTAAATTGGGCACTGCTGTGCCCATCCCCTGAGTTTGGCTCCAGGAAAATAATCTTTTCCATTTTTCAGCATAAGATTTTCTAGTACTAGGCCTCCTTGCCTCCAGAATGACATCCATCACTTGCTTACTGACAGATGGTAATGGAAAGATCAGGGAATTAGCCAGGCTGCCAGGTTCAGGGTTTGAAGCTATGGGTGCAGAATCTGGCCCTCCTTCTGGGACAGCAGGGCAGGGGTCTGAGGCAGGTGCCATGGTGCCAGCAGTGACACTGAGCAAGAGGGGGTACCAGTGTTGGCGTGGCCAGTCTGGTGTAATCAGTATTGTCCTTGGTTTGTCCTGTTTGATCTTTAGTAGTACCTTGGAGAGGAGAGGCAGAGGGGGAAAGGCATAAACTGATAAACTTTCCAAGCTTATTTGTGGGGAGTCCTTGTGCAGAATTTGTCCAAATTGTAGTTCTAGGGGGAGGCAAACAGGTCCAACTCTGGGCTCTCCCATTTGTTTCTCAACATGTTGAATATCTTTGGTTCCAGTTTCCACTCGTGTGGGTCCATGAGATTTCTGCTTAGGTTGTCTGCCAGTGTATTTAGCTTTCCTGGCAGGAATGGAGCCTGTAGGTGCACTTGGTAGCTCAAGGCTGTGTTCCACAGAGCCATGGCTAGTCTGCAGAGAGGGTATGAGTGGGTTCCGCCCTGCTTGTTTATGTACCACATAACAGTGATGTTGTCAGTCTTTACCAATAATTGTCCTGGAAGAATGTGGTCCTTGACGGCTGTCAGAGCATTCTGTACAGCTAACATTTCTTTTTGATTGATATGTAGGTGCATTTGACTTGGGTTCCATTTGCCCTGAATGCACTTCCCTGCCAAGTGAGCTCCCCATGCATAGTTTTGTGCATCTGTTGTTAGGGTTTGGGCGGCAGGGGGTAGAGTGAATGGCAGTCCCTTGTTTTGGCGGCAGGCCTCTGCCCACCAAAGGAACTCTATCTGTAGACAAGGTATGATAGGAAATTCTAGATCCTGAGAATGTTGACACCATTGGCTTTTTAGATACCATTGTAGTTTCCTCATATGCAGTCTTGCATATGGAATTAATAGAATGCAGGAGACCATGAACCCCAGGGCTTGCAGTATTTTCCTTGCAGATAGCTGGGTCTTTGTGGCCAGTAGTTTTAAGTAGGCTGTCAAATGAACTTGTTTCTCTGGCATGAGGTAGGCCATCTGGGAAGTTGTATTCAAGCTTGCTTCCAGGAATACAATTTGATGACAGGGTACAAGATGTGATTTCTTTTCGTTTATGGTGCACCTCAGAGAAGTTAGCAATTTCTTTACAAATGCCAGATGATTTAATAGCATGTCCTGGCTTTCTGCCTGAATTAGACAATCGTCTAGGTATGCGTATAGTTGAATATTTCTTTGCCTGCAAAATGCAGTGACTGGAGCTAGGCACTTTGTGAATACCCTGGGCACAGTAGATAAGCCAAAGGGCAGTGTATAGAACTGATAGTGCATGTAGCCTGCTTTGAAGCGTAGGTATCTTCTGCAAGATTCCCCTATTGGGATGTGCAGGTAGGCTTCCTTTAAATCCAGAGTTGCCAACCAGGCATCTTTGGCTAGCATAGGAAGTAGCTGGTGAAGAGTTAGCATCTTGAATTTTGGGATTACCAAAATGTGTTTAGGACAGACAGGTCCAGGATAGGATGCCAGGAATTGTCTTTTCTGGGTACCAGGAAAAGTCTTGAGTAGAAACTTTGTCCCCATTCTTCTTCTGGGACAGGCTGAATAGCCCTGATGCTTAGAAGAGAGAGAACTTGCTTTTGAGCCCCTGCCCACTGATTTGGGGGTAGGTCTGGCCAACCGTTTGGGGTTGGTAAGAAGTGGAAATGGAATCTGTATCCTTGGGAAACTATATTTAAAACCCATTTGCCCTGGGTAATGAGTTCCCAGTTTTTTGCCTGCAGAGCAATCTTTCCCTCTAAAGGAACAGTCAGTTGTGCAGGGCTTGGGAGGTTTAAAGTTAAGTAATTGAGACAGTTTACCATAGGGGGGAGCCTTACTACTCCCTGCTTTGGAAGTGGGAGCCCCCCCCCCCTGCTTAGTCCTGTGAGTACCTTTGGACTGAAGCCTGGGTGCTCTGCTGGTTCTGGGTTTGGACTGAGAAGGCCTGGAAGAGGCAGGAAAGGACCAATTCTTAGACGGCCAATGCCTACTAAATCTGGGAGGCTGTACTTGCAGGAAATCTTTAACAGTTTGCATAGATTTAGCTTTTTCCTCCATCTTTTTAAGTACTACTTCTGCTTTTCTGCCAAACAGGTGGTCTTGGTTTAAGGGAGCATCCAGCAATTTAACTTTAACATGATCTGGCAAAGATTGCTCTTTAAGCCAAGCATGCCTTCTAAGTACAGACCCAGTGGCAGCAGCTCTGCAAGATGCCTCTAATGAATCAAACCTACATTGCAAAGTATGCTTTCCAACTTGTTCAGCAGAATGCATTAAATCCTGTAAATCTTTATTTTCAGCACAGTCAGGAATCAACATAATTTTTTGTTTAAGCAATCCAATAATATGCTGCTGATACTTTAACATATGAAACTGGCAGTTTAAGGCCCTAATGGTCAAGGTTGCAGACGTGCATACCTTCTTACCCCATCTATCCAGCGCCCTGGAATCTCTATCAGAGGGGGTAGGATTTTTGGCAGTAGTAGCCTTAATGCCCTTGGGTCCCTGTGAAATGGTTTCAGGATCCACAGTAGGATTTTAAAGAGGAACTTGAGAGTCAGGAACCCTGTAATACCCATCAGGTTTTCTGGGAGCAGGAGGTAGAGTCAGGGGCCAGGCTAGATTATGAGAAGGCATCAACAATGTCCAGTACAGGAGGGATAGCTAAAGGCCTGTGTTGGGGCAGGAGTAAGAAATCCTTAAGCCTCTTTTTGGAGTCAGAGTAATCCTGGCTTTTCCCAGCAAAAATGGTCCCTAAGAGTATGCAAGGTTTCACCAAAAGAGAAATCCTCTGCAGGGGAAGCAGAGGGAATGGAGTCCTCTGCATCAGAATCATCATAGGTAGATACGGGTAAATCCTGGTCAGAGGAAACAGAAATTTCAGAGTCCTGATCAGAAGAATCAGAAGGAAAATCAGTCCTAGGTCTCTAATAGGGGGAAGGGTGGCTTCTCCTGATTAGAGTAATAAGGTTTTCAGCCATTCTTATTTGTTTTTTAGGCATAGGGGCCTGACCATGCAGTCTGGGCATTAGTTTTCTAGGCATGGATCGAGTTTTAGGCCTTGAAGAAGATGATGGCGTCGGTTTAATATGCAAGTCAGTAGGCCTGAATACACCCTCAGAAGCCGGTGCCTGCACAGCTGCTCCGGACCCATCCAAGGTAGAGACATCCGCAGATTCCAGAGTCAAAGCATCATCTAGCGGCATACCGAACTCTGAATGGGTCTCAGTAGAGGCCTGCAAATCTGAAGTAGTGGGTATCAGGGGCTGCGAAAGCGACTCACTGAGTACCGGCGAACTGGTGACTAGCTTAGGAGAAGCGTCGGCAGCTTTGGACCTATGCGGTCCATCTCTGTCTTTATCTTTGCGTTTTTTTGGAATGTCGGTTAGTCAGGCGACTTACCAAAACCATTTTTGGATAATTGAACAGAGTACCAAAATATTTAGAAGCGTAAATAAACAGACGACAAATAGTTTGAGGTTTGAATAAAGCACAAAACCAACAGCGAGGTATGCCGTGGGCTGGGCCTAAGCAAGGAATGCAGTACGAATGAAAATCTTGATGAGGTATTTGCTTTCCACAAGAAATACAATTGTTAACTTTTATCGGTTTAGAGCACGAAAAAGGTTCTCCAACGGGGTACTTAGCTTAGTTGAAGACTTCGGTTCTGAAACTTGAAAACGAAAATTTCAGGAGTCGGCCGACCGGCACTTGCGAACTGCTTCTGCTTCAGGCACCACACAGCAAGAAAGACTGATGAAATGGTGTCGGCTGCACGCTTTATACCCCTGACTACCTGCCATCATGGAAGATGAGACAGCAACCGACGCAGGACCCAAGACTTTGATAATCAGTCCGGCTGAGGGCTACTGCAAGCAGATAACCCAAATGTGATGACTGCAACAGTGAAACACGAAGAACATCTTCTCTTCTGATTGATAACAATATGTCTGACCTGTACACAAGACTAAAAGGACAAAAAGTATTTTCACTGCTTGTATCTTCTTACACATACCCATAATCACAAGCTTCCAGCTTCTCAATTTTTGTATTATCTTTCATTTAGTTTATTCTAACACATCCTTCATTGCCATAACAGAATCCTTTTTAACCCATACACCTAAATACTTCATTTTATGTCCTCATAAGAATGGGCATTGCTGAATCAAATAATGTGTAGGTACATATTTTACCACCCTAGCTTATGGTTTCATTTCATTTTATGTTTCAAACCATTTGAAACTGTTTCACAACACCAAAACATTCCTTTCTGGATTAATCAAGTAGAAAATAATGTCAACTGCAAATACAATAAAATAAAATAAAAAAAGCTGATATCTTTACATTTGTAATTTCTTTGCCAACTGTTCTAAATATGAATAAAACAGTATGGAAAGAGGACATCCCTGCCTAGTTCATCCGCTCACAGTTTGTCAGCAATGAGACCTCCCACCTTAATTATTGCCTCCGACTCCTCATATATCTTCCTCATCAACACTATTAATTACGAGGATGCAAACACTACTCTTGCCATATTCAAAATCCCAGCTGACTTGACTTCATGTTGTCTCTGCAGCAAGACCAAGCAACAACAGTGGTGTTTTCTTCCACTCTGCTCCCACTGTTATACTAATTTTGTTAACTGACTCCCCTCCACAAGACCACATTAATCCAGATCTATCACTTTTGAAACACCTTTCCATTCTCTCTGATAGTATGGACAAGCATTTACAATCATTGTTTAAAACTGAAATTGTTTATATGAAACCAGAGCTGGAAGGATTTTGCCGTCTTTGGGTAACACAGCCACCACAGTTTTCTTCCATGATACTAGCATCACTCCTCCCCCTTTTAAAACGCGGGTAAGCAGAATCTTCCAGATCTTTATAACTTTCTTCCCTCCTAACTTCCAAACACGGTCTATTCCCGATTGATTAATTGCACATCACTTCTTATCTCATGTCTTCCTACTTCCGCTATTAATTGTTGAGCCTCCTCTTCCTCTAACCTCGGCACAATTCCCTCCATAACTTTGTTTATTTTTTCTCCTTTTCTTCTCCTTTCCTCAGTTTTACACAAATTTTCATAACATTTTCAAAATATCTCTAATACTGTTGTTGGATCTCGGTTTATTTTTCTTGTAATAGGTTTCCTAGGTTTGGCTACAACTTTCTACATTCTATTACCCAATTTTTATGTTAAAAGTTTTTATGCCGTACAGTTGTCAAAAAAAGTTGTTTAGCAGCAGTCCTTTTAAACTTGTGCATGTTACCAAAGAGTTCCCTTAATTTCCTGTAAACACTGCGCAGTTGCTTCTCTTCTTCTGTGAGACTTCCCTTCTTCAAAAATACTTCAACCTTTCCCAACCCCTCTAAATACTGTAATTTGTACTACTTCTGCCATGTTTTCAACTCAGTTTTCATTTTCTCTCACTCATTAGTGATTCCTTCTGAAGTAATTTCCATCTGCCCTAATAACTCTCGAATCATGTCCCTTACCTGATCCTTAACTTCTTCTTTAACGGGCACGTAGGAAAGCACCAGTGTCTCATTTGCACATCATTAACCTGCAGCTTTAACTTAACATTTATCGGTGCATGACCGGATAAACTTATTGGACAGATCTCAAAAGTTTGTAATTAAATACAGATGCTCCTGTGAGCTCCTGTGAATCTAGCTCATTATTGTACATGGAGTAATAATACATACATTTTTGTCTTTGTTCCTACTACTAAATTCACATCTTCCATACCAAATATTCTCACATACTTCTGAAATCTACTTTCGTTTGTTATCATTTTCCCTTAATTATCTCTCTGAAACAGCCTATTGCAATTCAAGCTGCAGTCTACACCCATAAATTACTTCTTCCTAAAATGTTTCCTAAGTTCATAATAGTAGATTTAGGTGGAATAAATAAATGCCAGTAAAATCCTCCTCCCATGCCATTAATCCTTAACTGCCGCACCTCTAACAGTACCATCTTTTTTAACTCCTGTAGCGCTATTGCAGCTCCTCTTCCATTTAATACCATTACTCCCCTTTTCCTTTATCCCTGATATTCTACAGAATGATCACCCTGAAACCCCTTCTTTGTCAAATCCACATGCTCATTTCAGTCAAATGTGCTTCCTGTAACATTGCAATCTGCACCCTATAGTTCTCAACATATAATTCAATACTCCTTGCTTTTTGTCTACACCTGCAAGGCCATTTACATTGCATGTTAACATTGACAAAGCAGCCATTCTGTAAAAGGTACGACTTCCACATATTATACATAGGTGTGTACTAGGCTAATGGCCTTGGAGCCTTTACAAGCATAGCCCATAGAAGTGTCCTGGCATCGTGACGCCCGGCATTAGTTCCCAGTGCCACTATCAAGTAGAGCAACTGGAGTGATCACCGAGGTGAACTTTGTATTACCCATCCATTCATCAATATTTCTCTTGAAGAGGGACAGCGAGGTGTTCTGCTTGACATGTATGGGAAGTCTATTCCAGAGCATGGCAGCCTTTGGGTGAGGGACCTGTCCCTCCAGCATGCTCTGTTGATTGTAATAATGAAATCTCTGGAGCATGTGATGCAGAGGAATTGGGATTTCTTTAGATGTAGCATTTCTAACAGAGCTGGGTCAGACATAGCTTTGTAAGTCAAGCAGAGATCGCCTCTAAGTAGGTGATATGAGACAGTGAATAGCTGCAGTCTTTTGAGTCTGCCCATGTAACTCATGTTTTTTAATGCCTACAATCTTCTTCATGAGGTACTTCTGTGGCCTCTCCAGCTGTTGCAGGTGTCTAGTGAGGTACATGCCAAATGGGGCATTATACTCTATGATTGGTCTAATGAGGGAAGAGCAGAGAGAGAGACTATGACCTCTTTCTTCCTGGAAGCAAAACCCTTGGTAATGACATGTGCCACATAGAAGGACTTTCTGACCATGGTGGCAATGTGGTGGTCGAAGGCGAGGATGCGGTCAACCTGCATCCCCAGATCTCTTATAATGCCTTTAGTGTTCAGTGGGCTCCCATCGATGTGGTAATTAGTGGGAATGGAGTTTTTACCAAAGGGGATGACTATGCATTTTTTGGCGTGAAGCTTAACGTCATGGTTTCGACACCAGTCACTGGTCTCAGTGAGGCCTTTCTGTAGGATGTCTGCATCACTTGGAGTTGATAACGGCTCCCAGCTTGCAGTCATCTGCGAACTTGGTCAGCCAGAGTCCCTTTCTGTTGGCCTGGACTTCTGAGAAGTAGATGCCAAACCGTAGAGGACCCAGGACCGATCCCTGTGGGACCCCACTTGTGACTGGTTAACAGTCTGACTTGGAGTCCGCTACTTTCACACTGTGTGTTCTATCTGTGAGCCAATTTGTAACCCACCTAGTGATATAGGGGTTGATGCCTAGTTTGGGAAGTTTATCAATAATTCCTGAGTGAGGAATGGTATCAAAGGCCTTGGCCAGATCGAGGTAGGCTGTACACACTGCCTTACCTTCATCCACAGCCCTGGTGACTGACTCAAAGAAGTCAACCAGGTTGAGCAGGCATGATCTCCCTTTCACAAAACCAAATTGTGTGGGGTTTACAGTTTGGAGATTTCCTATATCTTTGGTAATCGGGTCCACGATGATGTGCACCCTAGCTTTACATATCAGATTCATCGGGTTAATGGGGTGATAATTCCCAGGGTCTGTAGTAACTCTCTCTTTATGGAGAGGGATGACTGTAGCAGTGCGCCATTCAGTATGGACAAAGCCTGAGGTGAGGCTGTGACTGAACAGGGCACACAGATGTGATGCCAGTTCACTTTGTAGTTCATGCAGAACACAGCCAGGGATATTATCGGGTCCCATTGAAGCTGTATTCTTCACCTTGGACAATGCAGCTTTAACCTGTGCTTCAGTAATGCTGGGTGCCTGGCATTCTTCCGGTACTGTGACTGGTCCTTGGGGGGGGGGGGGTAAAATTTGCATTGAATCTGTCGGCCAGTATGTTGGCAATATCTGTTGGCTCAGTACAGGAGGTACCACTGTGCAGTAACTCAGACCAAATCTGGGAATTGCCGTGGAAGTTCTTGATACAACTACAGAAGGCTCTGATTGTTTTTAGTGTCTGCCACAATTCTGCCTTCACTGATGGCTTTAGAGGATTTGATGAGGGATCTCAACTTTTTGTTGAGGCTAATAAGGGAGTTTTTCCAGTCTTGGGAATTCACCTTTTTCTGCAACAGTTTCTTCCTTCTGTTGTAGAGTTTATTGATGGCAGGGAACCACCAGACTGGCTTCCTTTTCTTGGAGGAGAGTGTCTTGGTTCTGTTGGGTATGGCTAGTTCAGTGCACTGTACAAAAGTACATAAATGCATAGGTGTATGATTCGGCAGTAATGCAGCTATTTTCCATTGCATGGGTGCCATGAAGTTAGCCACCTCTGTTTTTAGGAGCCCAAAGTTAGCTTTGGAGAAGTTTTTCAAGGTGGTGACCTTTGTGGGGGGGTGAGATGTGGATTTCCATGGTGATTAGTTTATGGTCGGATCTGATCAGGGAGGGATTGACTACTGGTGTAGAGCAACAGTCACCCATGTTAGTAATAACCAGGTCAAGGATGTTGCTTCCTCTAGTGGGGGTCAGAATGAGCTGGTCCAGGGCACTGGAATGGATGAATTCCAAGAAGCGTTTTCCCAGTTGATGGAGAGGTATTTGAAGTCTCCTTGTATGAGAGTGTTGGGTTGGACTTTGATAGATTCCAGAGTGCTTAGGAATGTGGAGTGAGAGTCTAGGGACATTGTTGGGGACCTACAGCAGGCTATGACCTGGATCGCTGTCTTACCCAATGTTATGTGCACTTGAAGTATCTCAGATGCATTACACTGGGCTACTAGTCTGGAGGTGTACATATCCTTTGCGACTATGGAGAAATCACCGGCTTTGGAGCTTCGGTTCATGTTTTGGGGCCAAAAGGTGTGGAATGAGTTATAGCCTGGTAGTGCAGGGGTGCTTTCTGCCGCTTTAAACCAGGTCTCCCGTTACAGCACAAATGTCAATGTTCTCCATTTTGAGGAGTGCTTCAAGCAAGTGCATCTTGAGATTTAGACTTCTAGCGCCGAGTAGCTTGACCCTCAGATTGCTTTTATTTATAGCAGTTATGGTGGTAACTTGGTCTTTTGAACACAGCCTAAAAAGGCACTATGGGGTGGCAAGAGCCTTGGCCAGTACCCGGAAAACCAGGGGTGACAGATTCAGGCCATCTCTAGCAAAGCATTGAGGTCTGTTAATCATGTCATCCCAAGCAGACAGATACTGGATCCCCTTTGAATGACACCAGAAACCTAGCCAACTGTTGAAATCAATCATATTTTGTTTGTACTGCGTTATCATTCTGGGTGACGGTAGGATACTGCTCAGGTCTAGGGTCAAACCTGCCTGGGCCACATAATCCAAGAGCTCCTCCATGTCTCTTTTCATGCAGTCCAGGGAGGTGCGTCTCAGGTCATTCACACCCACATAGACAATGACAGAGTCATACCTGTACTTGTTGTGGAGTGATCTGAGTGCGTGTGTTATGTGTCAGATTCTGGCACCCGATAGACAGCATACTGTTACCTTCTCCTTATTCAAACTAGTGAGTGGGACATCTATGTGGCTCACTATTGAGTCACCTATGATTAGTGTATTGGGCAAGGTGTTTAGCCTTATGGGCTTAGGTTGAGGGGCACACTGCGGAAGTGAGCTGTGTGTCCTGTGCTTTGTGCTGTGGTGGTCGAGTGAGTTTCTGTCTTGGAGGTCTCTGCTGTTTGGGTAAATTTCTACTGAGAGCCTCCACAACGGTGGGTGTGTGGTATGTGTTTTATGTGAAAGCTGTGATGGTGGCTGTTCTGGAGGGTTGTGTGTTCCATGTGCTGTGGTGCAGGTGATGACCTTTTCTTCTTGACCAGCTAGTCCGGTCTTGGCAGGAGAGTGGATAGCTTCCAATTTGGTGATATAAGTGCATCTCTCACAAGTCTGAGTGTTGGGAGGTGAAGGTTGTCTGTGTACATGTGGCAGATGCTACACTGCTTCAGAATGCCCAGGTGCACCAGGTTAATATGAGAAAGCACAGGGAACTGCCCTTTAATCATACCAGGAGGGGTGGTCATAATTACTAAGTACTGGAGCTATTTCCATGAAGAACGACTAGTGCTGATGGCACTTAGGTGTGCTACAATAATTGCTACAAAATCCTGCTGAAGTGCAAAGTGGTTAAGCTATTTGAAGTGCCAGAAAGAAAGAACTGGCAAGACCTACGGGAAAAACTGAAAAGCAGACTTTCTGGCACCAGCAATACATTTTTAAACTCTAAAGAAAGCAGCAACTACTGAAATGAGAGCATGACATCAAAATATTTTTTTAAGGGAAGGAGTTATACTTTAAAAATATCAGCAACATTTATAACATTTAAAAGTATTCTTTTTTATGGTAGGATGTTGGTATCAGTTTACTTATGTGAAGTTGCTGTCTCTTTCGGCTTTTCCCAGTTAGGGGGTCGCCACAGCGGAACTCCGGTCTGCTAATGATTGGCAGTAGATTTTTACGTGCCGAGTTGCCGTGAAGTATTGGATGTTATTTAGATGGTGGAGTGTTTTGTTGTTTCCACGTATCTTGCACAAGTGTTTTTCTTTTTGTTTTAATTTTATATTTTAGACCTTCTAACCCCCTTTTAGCTTGCAGCAAATGTACAAAACTATATATAGAGTTTATTCTTCCATACAGGAACAGTTGCACCAAATTGACAGCTGCCCTACAGGCATTACCTAGGTTTTATCAAGCTGAAAGGACATGTTAGCGCCTCTGTTCCCACTTACACAGAGTGCTACCCATCCTTATCCTTTCTCTATTCACTTCTCAGATGTGGGAAACAACTTGCATGCGTCTCCAAAAACTAATCTTTTGCCTTAATTAAAAGTGCAATGGCTACCCTTGAACAAGTAAGTACCAAGGTTGATGGGAGGCAATTACTTCCATATTCACTTCCCACAGTTTTAAACTTTATTTATTAGCACAGAGTTAATTACCACTTCCCCTTTAAAAGTTAATTATAATGTTCCTTGTACAATGTTGCTCATAATCAAGAAAGGTCTGAACAGGGTGTTAACCGTTTCAAGTTGTAGACTCAATGTCTCCCAACAAAAAGAACTTGCTAATGGGAAAAAGAAATGGCTAGCAATTTTGCAAAAGCAAGAAAGGATGAGCATAGATTTGACTCAAAACACACCCTTCAAACCTCTCATGACCGACTGCTTGCACCCATTTGCTCCCCGTCTTCAGATGAAAAACAGCTACTAACGGAAAATTAAATGGCTAATAACTTTGTAAGTGCAGCAAAGAGCCAACATTTTCATGATTTTATCATTTTTTCTTTTAAACCGGTTTGCTTAAAAAATCCTTTGCCTACAGCTTAAGCTAAGAACATTAGTCTAGACATCCACCACTATAAGAAGAAAATTTATATATACTTACACACACACACACACACACACACACACACACACACACACACACACACACACACACACACACACACACACACATATAATTTTTACATATATATTTATTCCTAGCAGACCAACATCACATTATAGCTTGCTTCTTTCCAGCCTTCTTTTACATTGTTATAGTGTAAACCAGAATGCATGACATTATAATTAAAAGGTTGCCTTACTTTGTAGTAGTGATAAAAAGCAGCCATTGACAAAATTCCCCAACCTTAAACTTAAAATGCCTCTGCATAAAACTGAGAACTGCTTTAAAATAGAACATGCAATTTACAACATGAAATTTATTACACAAATATTCATAACAAACTTTGTAACTTACAATTACTTCAGACCCTTCACTGTCCTTCTAAACATTAATAACAAAGCAGGGATTAGACTGGAGACCCCTCCACAATCAGTTTAACACAGTCAAACTTCCAGTCTTTGTCAGCCACGTTTTGCATAACCACATTTCACATGTCTAAATCACACCTAACTGGAGTGATTGTTTCATAGGTCTCAGATTTATTAACTAATTTCATGTTGTTGCTGGTCTTTTTCCTGATTACTTCATCCTCCCAACACCGGTCTTTGGTTCACGTCCAGGGCATTCATCCTCCCAACACCGGTCTTTGGTTCACGTCCAGGTCATTCCTGATTCTTCCAGTTAACTCCTAGATTTCACAGGTTTACAGTAGGCTAATGACCACCAGTTTTTTTGCTTTGTTGTTTTTTTTTTTTTTTGTTTATAAAAACTTAGCCATGTAACCCAACCCAGTTTGGTCCCAGAGTTCCTTTGATGCTTATTTGTTGGGGTAGGTTTGTCAAGAGGTAGCCAAGGGTTACATGGGGGGAGGTATGTTAGTTGGTGATTAATTGACTTGCAGGCAACCTCTGTTCACAAACATAGGGGCCAGACCCAGGATGACTGAGATTCCCCATCCAATGATTTTGGTAACCGTTTGAAAAGTCGGGACCCTCTACAGTGAGTCCCGAATTGCAGAGACTGAATGGCTGAAAGAACAGCCTTACATACCTCAAGTCCAAGATGCCATTTCTTGGAATGTTCCCTTTTCTTCAAAGGTATGGCGATCTTGGAGATGGTATATACAAGTTTGAGGGTATGAGGGACTTGCACTTGACAGTGCACATACATACATACATACATACATACATACATACAGATGTTTCAAGCACGGGCATTAAAGCCCTTCTAGCTTGCCAATATACCAAAAAAAGAAGTTACGTCTTACCATAACGTTCCATCTGTATTGTTGATCCTCGTTCAGTCATTACGTATGGGTATCGGTTCTGACCTCAGAACCGAGCCGGCCATTTTCCAAGCTCGTGTCAGCTTCAAACTCTCGAGCTAAATTTTTACCAACAATTCCCCTCTCCTGTTACCTCAGATTGAGTCTGCAAGTTAAAGAAGGTAGAGGCTACCTCTGGTCAAATAACCTAAGAGAACTGGATGGCGAGATCTACTAGAAACCACAGGATGGGGAAGGAGGGAGGGTCATAATGACTGAACGAAGATCAAAAATACATATGGAACGTTATGATAAGACATAACTTCTTTATCTGATATTGTTAATCCTCGTTCATTCCTTACGTATGGGACAGAGTCCCCAGCTACCTCTATTCCTGGGAGGCTCTCATGGAAGGACATTCCTGAGCACCATAGAACCGAAAGATGCTCTTCCCCTGGAGGCCAAATCCAATTTGTAATGATTGTTGAAGGTATGAGGCGTAGCCAAAGTTGCAGCTGCACTGATGTCATGTAAAGAAGCTCTGGCATGGAAGGCAGCAGAAGTTGCCACAGACCTTGTTGAATGAGCTTTCATGGTAGTAGGCAACAAGATATTACGTTGTGTGTAAATAAAGGTCACACAGTCCTTCAACCATCTAGCTAATGTGACCTTAGCAACAGCCAATCCTAATCTAGGTCCAGAAAAGGCCAAAAATAACTGGTCAGATTTACGAAAGGTTTTAGTCCTGTTTAGGTAAAAACGGATTTGCCTGTGTATATCAAGGGTATGTAGGCAATACTCTCCTCTGAATGGTTGGGAAAGAAAACTGGCAATTCATTGGCTTGATTAATGGACACTTCAGAGATCACTTTAGGCAGAAATGACGGACTAGTTCTCAGAGACACTATCTCTATGACAAATCAAGTATGGACTCTTGATACATAAAGCTTGAAGTTCAGAAATACGTCTGGCAGAAGTAATAGTGACCAAAAACAAGGTTTTCCATGACAAATACTTGAGGTCGCAAGAAGAGGCTGGTTCAAAAGGTGCCATTGTCAGAGCTTGTAGAACTAATGATAAAGCCCATGGTTGAATAGGTTCTCTAAAAGGTGGCTTCAGATGATGCACACCTTTTATGAAGGTCTTGCACAATTTATGGGACATAAGAGAGGAATCTTGGACACCCTCATGAAAATTAGAGATTGCAGCCAAATGAACTCTAATGGTAGAGGCAGATAGAGCCAATTGAAACAGGTCGGCCAGATAGTCTAGTATTATCGACACTGGTGCTGAAAAGGGGTCTACTTGTTTATCTTTCAGCCAACAGGTAAATCTTTTCCACTTGCTCAGATAATTCTAGTGGAAGACTTACGAGAAGCAATGAGAATATCACGTACTGGTAAAGAAAAATCATTCTGCCTGGCAATCAAGGGAATTGGAGTAGCCAAGCCGTTAGCTTCAGGCTGTTCAGGTTGGGATAAACCAGGTTCTGCGGGTGTGAGATCAACTCCGGGATTGGATGGAGGATCCATGGTCGATCTAGTAGGTGAGGCCAAAGGAATGGGAACCAAGTCTGTTGTGGCCAATATGGTGCTATGAGGATTACCTTGCTCTTCAACCGCCGGGCTTTCTTCAGAAACTGGGGAATGAGAGGTAAGGGCGGAAAAGCGTAGAAAATACCTGAGGGTCAATCGTGGACTAGAGCGTCCCTGGGTGACTGTCCCGGAGGGGGAATCAGGGCGAAGTAGTTGCTGCATTTGTAGTTGGTCGGGGATACAAAAAGGTCGCAGCAAGGACGGCCCCAGTGGTGGAAGTTCTCCGCCGCTATCAAGGGATTCAGGGACCACTCGTGAGTTTGCAGAATGCATCTGCTGAGTCTGTCTGCTATCACGTTGGAACTCCCGGGAATGTGCGTTGCTAGAAGTAAATGGTTGGTAGCCATCAGTCATTGCCATATCCTCATGGCCTCTTGACAACGGGGGTAAGATTTGGTTCCACCTTGCTTGTTGATATACCAGACCACCGCCATGTTGTCTGATTGTATCGCAATAGTCCCAGACGGCAGCAGGGGATGGAATGTTTGCAACGCAAGAAGTACCGCCCTCAGCTCTAGAACATTTATATGCAGATGGGCCTCCAGTTCGGACCAAGTGCCTTGGACTGTCTGTCCCTGACATTGCCCCCCCCACCCCATCAGGGAGGTGTCCGTGGTCACTGTGGCCTTGGGTTGCTGGGGGGAAAAGGGGCGAGACCATTGAGAGAGAATGTGTGTCATCCACCAATTGAAATCCTGTTTGCACCTGTGGGTTACATGCATCATGGCTGAAACAGGATGCTGAAATGGATACCACTGGGTGAGCAGTAGCCATTGTAGAAACCTCATGTGAAACCTGGCCAGGGGGACAATGGCGATGGTGGCTGCCATGGAACCCAACAGCTGTAGAACCGAGTGAGCCGTGGATTTTTCCTTTGAATGGATTGGAATTAGTTGTTGCATTATCCTTAAAATTCTGTGCTCTGGAATAGCAGCTCTGCAGCTTTTTGTGTCCAAGATAACCCCTATGAATTCTGTCGACTAAGATGGGGTGAAAATGGATTTCTGCCAGTTTATGGTTATGCCTAGCCTTTGAGCAGCGAGGAGAGAGTATGCCAGGGCTTTTTCCAGTAGATGTCTGGTGGGGGCGGAAATGAGCCAGCCGTCTAGGTACGGAAACACTTGGAATCCTTGAAGTCACAAGTGAGCTGTGACAACTGCCATACACTTTGTGAACACTCTGGGGGCTGTAGAGAGTCCGAAGGGCAGTACTCTGAACTGGTAGTGACTGGCTCTCGCACAGAAGCGCAGAAATCTTCTTGATGGCCTGTCCAACTTTATGTGGTAGTACGCATCTTGAAGATCTATAGAGCACATCCAATCATCTTTTTCCAAAAGCGGGAGGATAGACTGTATTGTGACCATCTGGAATTTTTGTACTCTCACAAACTTGTTCAATACACTGAGATCCAAAACTGGTCTCCAGTCCCCGGTTTTCTATGGCACCAAAAATAGTCTCGAGTAGAATCCGGATCCTATTGGGTCTGGAGGGACTATTTGGATGACTCGTTTTCTTAGCAGCTTTTCTATCTCTAGTGCTGCTTCTTCCCTTTGACTGGGTGTAACGTCAGGAAGATTTTTTGAAGGGACAGGACAAAGATCGAAGGGGATATGGTAACCTCTCCTCTGGTTATGATCCTTTGTACCCAAGAATCGGTGGTGATGGTTAGCCAGGCAGAAGGGTACAAGGAGAAATGTCCCCCAACCACCTCCAGAGGAAAGGAGTTGGGCCGCTCTTCAGGAGTGCTGGTAGGATTGACCAGGGAAAGAATCCCTGGAACCCTGGTTACGCTGTTCCCCTCTGCTCCAAAAGGAGAGTCTTCCCTGTGAGTTTCCCCCCTCTGCCTCTGGGGGAGAACTCGGCCTGTGTGTCATGGAAAGGACCCTGAGATTTCTTGAACCATATCTTCCCACTCTTCTGGTTTCTGGAGAAAGCACGTTGAGGGGAAGAATAACGGACACCTACGGCAGAAAGGGTCTTACCGTCTTGTTCACATCTGGCCAGTGTGCTTTTAACTTTGGGCCCTAACAACGAGGAGGGCTCAATGGAGGCATTAAGAAAGGAAGACTTAAAAGGTTCTGCAAAGTTGCACAAGCGCATCCAGGCGTGTCATCTCAAGACCGCAGCTGAGCCCGCCGCTCTAGCTGCTCCTTCTAATGCGTGAGATATCAATCGCATAGAGGAGTTAGATATAGACTCAATGGTGGCCAGCTGAGAGGCCACTTTGTCACAGACCTCATCAGACACGGCACCAGCCAAGGTTTCAGAGAGCTCAAAGACCAGATCCCTTTGAAGCCTGGTAAAATGTGCCATATAGTTCAGGGACCTGACAGCAAAGGTCGCTGAAGCAAAAGTGCACTTCCCTATTCTGTCCAGGGCCCGGGACTCTCTGTTAGGTGGATGGACAGTCTGGCTTTCTTCTTCTGCCAGATCCTTTTTTGTTGCAGCCGCCACCACCAAAGCATCTACAGGAAGACCTTTGGACCAATAGGGATATGAAGCAGGAGGGGACCAGTTCTTATCTGGCCTCCGGGGAATAGCTTCAACAGTATCAGGGGCCTTCCAAGCACGCTGGACGATGAACCTGACAAGTTCATCGGCACGTGGAATAACCCAGGAGGTAGGAGGCAGGTGCGAAAAGCCTGCAGGAACACAGATTCCTCAGGGGTCTGATTAGAGGGCTGCCAGTCACCTCTCTGTTTCAGGATTTCAAGGATATCGCCAAAGGATACCTCAGAGGGTGACCGAAAGGATCCTTCCCCCTCACCGAAATCTGTGTCTTCGGTGAGAGACTCCTCTGTGGAGTCCATGTGCTTCCTCTTACACAAACTTTTCCGGTGGACCTCCTCAGTGGGAGAAGTTGAAGACAACGAAAAATGGGATTCCTGAGGGAATATGTCCTAAGACCCTTGCACCCGGTGACCGCTAGGTGCGACTTGTGAAACCAGTGTACCAGAGGAGGGCGGAGGTATAGACAGTCCGGTATTGCCAGCAGTAACGAAAGCCTTCTCCATCAGTTGAAAGGCTGGTCCACCCGGAGAGGCTTGTATGTCAAGGACAAGGGGCACTCCTCCCCTAAGTGGCTCAGCCTGCCAACTCAGAATCCCTGGATGGCTGTGGAGCAGCAAGCTATGCGTATCACAGCTGACATCCTGGGTCATAGCAAAACTTTCCTGCCACGAAGGCAACTGCGGTTCCTTAGTGAGATCCACAAAGGGAACCGCAGAAGGGGAAGACTGTACTATACCCATGGACTTCAAAGGCAATGGAGGAGAATAAGAAGGTGTCCTTGGAGATGGGAGAACACCTCCCAAGGAAGGACAGCTCCTGGGAGGTGGAATACCTCTGGCCAAGAATGCCTGGTCCACAAGATGCAACACATCATGTTCAGAAAGACTTCTAGTGGACCTCATAGAGACTGAGGGAGAAACAGGCCTGTCCACAAAAGAAGCAGACTCGGTGCCCATCTCATCTGATCGCACCAAGGACAACGGTGCCGAGAAAGACTGAACTACTGTAGTCTGCATCGAAGAAGTCATCGGTGCCAATGTCACTGTCTGCATGGACACAGGGATCGGTACCGAAGTGGTTGTCGGTGCCAACGAAACTGGAACTGACAAAACTGGAGTCAGTAATAAAGGCCTCGGTTCCGAGGAAGATCTCGGAGCCGATGCGGTCAAGGTCTGCGCCGACTGATCGGTCGGTGCTGATACAGTGGTAAAGGTCTGAACTAAAGAGCCCCTCGGTGCCGATATGTAGAAAGCTGCAGGAGAGGACGGAGCCAAAATCACTAATGGAGCCGAAGGCCTCAGTGCCGAAGATCTGGGCACCGAAAGCACTGGGGCTGACAGAGAGCTCCAGAGCCGAAATTTTAGCCTTTTTAGATTTTGGTTGGTGAGAGTCCCCAGCCGGGGACGAAGGCAAGGATTTAGCCTTAGTAGAAACATACATTTTCTTATGGGCTTTAGGAGGGGTTGAGACCTCAGACCCAGAAATAGCCTCTGAAAAGGGAGATTTTAGAAGTCCCTTCAGTATCACCTTATTTTTCCTTTCTAACAAAGTTCTATTAGAAAAGTTTTCACATATAGTACAAGGTGGTTCAACAGATAAATGGGAAGCTCCCAAACAATAAACACATAGGAGTGTGTGCATCAGAAGTAGGCAGTGTGTGTCCACAATCAGAACACCGCTTAAACCCCGGACTACCCTTTTTATCTGCCATATTAACAAACAGAAAAATACCAACAATGGTACAAGAGAGTACCCGAAGGTATGAAAAAGAAAAGGAA
The DNA here is from genome assembly GCF_019279795.1 of Protopterus annectens. Lineage (NCBI taxonomy): Eukaryota > Metazoa > Chordata > Ceratodontiformes > Protopteridae > Protopterus > Protopterus annectens. The sequence goes on from NC_056736.1 coordinate 751,604,080, forward strand.
AGGGATTACCAATGATGGTAAGGAGAAATTTACCTCGCGGTAAAAAGGGGAAGTAAAGGACAGAAAAAACCTGAGGAAATTATGAACGCTAGATGCGATAGGGCAAGAGACAATAAAATATCAACTTTTCTGACAGAAAAGTAATTTGTAAAGCAATTAACAATTGACTGTACTTGGCTCAAGAGAAGTAGCTTGACACGACCGGATGTCAATGCGGCAAACGAAATCGGGGTAACAGGGTGAGGGGAATTGTGGGTAAGAGTTTACCTTGAGAGTTTGAAGCTGACGCTAGCTTGAAAAATGGCTGGTTCGGTTCCGAGGTCGGAACCGATACCCATACGTAAGGAATGAACGAGGATTAACAATATCAGATCACTTGTTCCAATAATAAATGCCCAGGCTGTTCTTAAAAATATCTAAACTAGTACTTGTTTTAATGAAATTTGGTGGCCTGTTCCAAGCATCAGCTACTCTGTCAGAGAACCAATTAGTACACTTCTCATTCCTATAGAATCTTCTACACAGGTTTTCAGACGATTATCTAGTACTTTTTGATAACCCCAATCATTCCCAGAGGTAGTTGTCCCTAAATGCCTTGTATACCCGAATAAGATCTCCTCTTAAATATCTGTAAGAGACACTGTACAAGTTCAGATATTTAGGTCTTTCATAATAATTTAGATTTTCACATCCATGGATGCCCTTAGTATATTTCTGCTGTACTCTTTCCAGTTTATTCATGCTTGTCTTCCTATAGGGTTTCCATAATGTTATTCCATACTCAAGTTTGGGTCTAATGTAACTAACAAACAATGACTTCATCATGTTTGATTTCCTAGACTTTATAAATCTTTTTATACAACCTATAGTTCTATAACTATCATTAGCCAATTGGTTGATATGATTAGAAAAACTCATAGCTGAATCTACCCATATACCCAGGTCCTTAAATGAGTATACACTTTCAATCACTGTGTGCTGTATTAAATATTCACCTTTCAGTTTATGCCTCCCAAATCTCATATGCTTAGTTTTTGATGTATTTATCAACATATTATTCTCCTGTACCCAAATGGTCAATTTAGTCAAATTATTTTGCAGACGTGCCTTATCTGTATCACTTGTAATCAGTTTACCCAATTTCAGGTCGTCAGCATATAGACTGTAGAACACCTCAGACAAAAAAGTAAGGTCTGAAAGATACAATCTAAACAAGTAAGGGCCTAGTACAGAGCCCTGTGGGACACCTTAACTGTAACCAAGGATTTCACCTGTCCAGCTGGTGTGTAATACTTGCCATTTCCTACTTGTAAGCCATGCAGCTATCCATCTTATCAACAGTGCATCAATACCTAGTTGTACTAATTTATTGATCAGTGTTTTGTGTATGACACCTTCAAATGCTGAAGTTAAATCTATATAAATCCCATCACAGCACAATTTTTCATTCATAGCAGTTATTATATTATATTATAAAACATCATGCTGCAGGTGGTACTAGATCTATTTTCAACATATGCATGCTGATATATGGTTTCAAGTCCCAACCTATCCACTTCTGACAATAACGTATCCAGTATTACCTTCTCCATTATTTTTAACAACATGAAAGTAGACTTAAGGGTCTATATGATTCTGGGTTTGTCCTACTCCCCTTTCCCTTAAAGACAGGTTTAATAAGTGCATGTCTCCAATCTTGAGGAATCTCCCCATATTTATATGACCTAGTGAATAACATATAATAGTAGTATAAGTTCTTGCTCAAGTGTTCTCAGGTCATTGTTACTTATTCCGTCTCCTCCGTGCACTTTGTTTGGATCCAGTTTGCACAGTTCTTTTTCAATATAATCTAATTTGATTCCAGTATCTGGGGTTACCTGGATGTCACTAGGACAACTTACCACCCCTTTTGTGGAGCCAAACTGTTTTGTATAAGATTTTGTAATTATATCTGTAATCTGTTGTGTCCAAGATAAATTTTAGAATCTGCACACAGTTTATCAATTTGTGTATCTTTACTCCTTCCACATCTTGTGTATCTATAAAAAGGTTTCCTATTATGCTCAATATCTTTATATAAATTTTCTTCAAAATGTTCTTGATCTTGTCTAACACTATGCTTGATCTGTTTGCCCAGCTCGTTTATTTCAGTTTTCAAAGTTGTAGTTCGACCTCTCTTCCATTTCTTATATTTTTTGTCTCTCACCTTACTCGGGTATCTTGTTGTTATGGAACCACACACACACCCCCCCTCCTCGATGTTGCGTGCCTAGATCCTGATGTTAAACATTTTTTTTACTTTTTGCACTCAAACAATTTCTCTTTCAAACCTTTCCACATTCCATCTGCAGTTTTTCCACTGAACACCTCACTCCAGTTAGTTTTACAGAGTAACTGTTTCGCTTCCCTATAATCTGTAATTAACCTTCTGTGCATTGGCTTAGATTTCAGTTTGGCAGAATTATCTAGCAACAAATTAACCTTTATGACCCCATGATCACTGCACACCAATGGTGGTAAAACTTGACTTGAAGTTACAATTTCTAGTATATTCTGTCCCCTGGTAAGTTTTTTTTACAATATGAAGCATTTGTTGTTCCTGAATACACTCTGAATAATTTCTTTACTAACATTGTTGAATCAACATTATTCCAGTCTGTTTCTGGTAAATTTAAGTCCCCAGCTAATATTATTCTTCCCTTCTGTGTTTCATGTAAAAAATTTATGAATTCCTCTAGGTCATTTGTACTTGACTTTGGTGGTCTGTACACTCCAACAAATGTTATATGTTCCAGGGTCGTCTTTAATGTCACAGTTACACAGTCTATTATATTGGTGTTATCATTGAACATGTAATAATCACAAGTCTCATAGCTATCTTTAATTCCTATCATAACACCTCCAGCTGATTTTTTGTTAAAATGTCGATTACAGTAAAAACATTTATACCCTGACAGAACTGGTTTCCAGTCATTGTTCTTTAACCATGTTTCACAAACTATAACAACATCAATCTTCTGGGAACGTAGCAAATTTTCTAATAAAAAAAACATTATTATTAATGCTCCTAGCATTAACAACCATCAGAGATGCATCAAATGTTGCTATCTGTGAACTGTTACATTTTTGACCTGGCAAAAATCCTGGATAGTGTTTGTCAAATATTGCAAAATATCTGCTGCAAAAATTATCTTCCCTGATCTAGACAAATGCACACCATCCTGTCTGAACATGTGTGCCCAAAAGAAGGCTTGGTTGCTCTACACATTTCCATTTTTTTAAAACAGGACATTATTTCCATGTAGGTGTTTATCCAAAAAATCTTTTAATTCACAGTGACCTGACTATCCTTTCTATAGGTGATTTGTGAAAAATATGTCCTAACACCAGTACAAGCTATACTATCTAGGAGGGCTGTCAGTTCCCGACTAACAGTCAGAGAATCTTTGTTGGTGACATCATTTGTACCAACATGAATAAAAACAGATCCATACTTCCTTAGATTACATACAAGGCTGGTTTCACATCTACTTTTGCTCTTGACAAGCATAACACTACTCAATGTTCATTATAATCTCTGCAAATATAAGAATCAGTTCCTCTAACAACTGAATCTCCAACTACAAGAATATCTTTGCTGACCATCTCTGAAGAATCTTCAGCTTCTAATGCAGTCATTTCTGCTCTATCAGTTGTTATGAAGGATAGATCTTCATCACTGTTAGTCTTATTAATTCCACTGTTTTCATTGCGTATTAAATTCTCATCCAGCTGGCAATGTAAATCCACAGCTTGAGCCATGTAGTCAACATCTGTCTCTCTCTTCTTTTTTCTTACAGTGATGTTCTTCAATCCTTCCACGTTCAGTTTTGATTTCTTCCTTTTCACCTGCCTGTTTTTTCTACCTTTTCCATTGGAAAGGTGATGCCTTCTTCTGTAGGCTGAGGGTTTTCTGATAGACAGATATCTTCATTCCCTGTCACCAGTGTGTTACATAACAAATCAGAATCCTTTTTAGGGCTGCCCCTAAAAAAGTCAAGAGCAGCCATTTTTGAGATAGTCTCTTCTCTGGGTTTTTGGCACTCAGTATTTCAAGTGCAGACATTTAATCAGGAGCCATGATTTATTATCACTCAAACATTTTTCTGTGGAACAACGGAAAAGGTTTCACTGACAAAGCCTCGCAATGGACTTTACTACTCCCAAAAGAATGAGCAGCAGTGACCCTTCACCCTACTGGCTAACTCTTTGTTGGCTAAACTTTATTTCCTCCTTAGCCAGTTCTGCAGCCAAAACATGTCTTTGATCCTGGAGGAAAAATATTCTGAACATATCTAGGATATAGCTATGGGGGATAGCTGACATAGGATCTTACACCTAAGCTACCACCAAAATGTCACACCTGCTTCAGGACATCATCTGATTGCCAGGATAAACTTTCTTTCCTATCTGACACACAGTGAATAAATAATTTCCCACAAACACTCCACCTTTAATGTTCTTCACTTCCGCCATATGTTTGTCAGGGGCAGCTCTTTCTGTTGGCAAGACTGCATATTTACTAACATAGGTCCTGGTTGCTTTCTCACGGTTAGATCTGCAGTATAATCACGATACATCCTCTCAATTAACAGATCATGTGGTGGAATACCAGTCTAGTTGCTTAGTTGTACTTTCATAAAATTCTGCAATTTGTTATTTCCAGTTTCTCTGGTGCCTCTGAAAATCTCATGCTTGCTTTGTCTTAAGACAGACTTTTGAAACAGTTCTTGAAAAGCCTCATATTCAACCAGTCTTGGATTCATTTCAACCTCCAGTTGTTTCTGCATTTTTATCACATCCTGTCAATTGCTACTTAAAGCCTTCTCTAGTCCTTCTAGCCTTTTATAATTTTACATTATACAGTCTTCCAGTGTCTCACTTAAACACCTCTGACTGCATCTGACTTTTAATTTTCCTTTAAATTACTGAAAACCATCTCATGTACTAAAGATGAAACCCAAACTGCTTGTTTAACTTTATGTTTTTTTTACATTTTTTGCTATACCAGAGAAAATGGAAATAAAATGCAACTGAACTGCTGCTAGCCACACTAGACCAATGGCCTCTTTTTAGGGGAGACCCAAGGTTATATTTATAGTACTATAGGGGACAGCTGACATGGGATCTTCCACCTGAGCTACCACCAGAGGGGACCTAGGTTTAACATCTCGGCAAAAGAACAACACACTCATGATTACAGTAACCCCCTTAACTCTGCACTGCATGGTCAGTAATCCAATCACCTGGAATGAGAATAGAATCCATAACCATCTGAACTTTTAGCACTAAAGGTGAGTGCGCTACCTGCCGATCCGCAAACAGATAATCTTCCACAGACAAATGAATAATTTTTACTGTCTTTTTTGTAATTTCTCATTTTCACAATGGGATAGCTCTAATTCACCTGCGACTAGGTGTGCAGCTGGCTTGGAAGTCCCCTCTTTGTTGCCAATACGGATGGAAAGCCAGTTGGGGTCATGATGAACCCTCAAGGACCTTTTTAGTATACGAGAAAATGTTTAGGTGTTCTTTAAGTAGGAGAGAGCCATCCCCAGTACTTGAACCAGGTATACATATTCCTGGGAAATATGCTTTGAGTTTAGGGGTGTCGTGTTTAACAAAAGATTATGAGAATGCAACGATAGTTGGTCTTTTGTAATAAGGAAGGCGTGTATTTGTTCTAATTTGCAGAGTATGCCACCTGCGTTAAGAACAGCAGTTATGAGTATGTGATGATTATTTAAGATGTTGGAAGGTTGACAATTTAGCAAGTACTTGGTGGGGCCTGGGTTGGGTTCGGTGAAGGAGGAGGATGTTTAATAGGGGATTGAGAGGACTACAGAATTTCAGTAAGTTATGAAATGGATCCGTGTGATTAATCTTGTTTATACTGTGCTGTAGAATTATGGTGCCTACGTATGGGTGGTGAGGACTTAACAGCAGTGGGTTGAAAAACAATTGTGAGGCATTTCTGCTGGGAAACTGTAAATGCAATAGTGTTGGGTTTCTGGATATCCAACTGAGTACTGTTAGGGCGAGGGCACTGGAGTATTTCGGTGGTACTGTTAAAATGGCAAGTATAAACAGAGGGAGGATTGCTGTGTATTTTGATACTGCATTTACATGACTGCGTATAGAAGTGGGCAGGCTTGTATGCAAGGAGCAGCTGTACTGCAGGAATGGCTGCTGTTGTAATTCACATGTGGTTTGTGGTAGAGGGCTGGCAAAATGCTTTGTTATCCGGACTGAATGGAAAGTCTGAGTAACTGCTGATGGGGAAGGGAGGCCAGACAAATGTTAGGTAGGTGTAGTAACAGTGTGTGGCTTCTTTTTGGAGAATGTCAAAGGTGGATAAAGTGGGAAGGAAAAAGACGGCACATAAAGGTAATAGAGGATGGGAAGAGAGCAAAGACAGTGAATTCTCAAGGTAGTGGAGTCAATCAAGATGTACACAGAGCAGACTTCTGAAAAATGAACTACACAGTCATATCAGATGTTAAAGTAAGTAAAAGTTAAAGTAAGTTAAAGTAAGAATGCGGAAAAAAATGAAGTGTGTGTAAAACCAGGGACAAGGTGAATGTGATGTGTTACATTAGCAAACTGAATGTTGTGAACAGTGGGGCAGACTGCGACACCAATAAAACTGTGCACAGGTTCGGGGAGGGAAACAGTGATACCTCAGCATCACCACAGGTTTGAAAATAAGGCTTTATCCCTGAACCCAAACAGTTTAACTACAGTATGACAGTCAAGATTTCCTTAGCAGAGTTGCTGTTTGAACAGGCCAAACTTGTGGCTGTACAGGCTAACTAATCAACAGCTCTACCTTGCTGTATTTTAAGCAGGCGAACTGCAACCTCTGAACTGTTTGGGGGGGTCTCTATCATGTAAACTTACTATTTGCAAAAAGGTCGAGGGCTTCTTTTCCTCGTGTACACTTGCTGCTTTAGTAGGCAAGGGTGTTCAGAGGTGCAGTTCACCTAACACAGTGGTGCAGTGTCTGAGCTGCTGAACTGTGTGATAAGGAAGAATGAACAAGTTACAAGAGCAAACAGAGAAAATGAGGAAGATACTGAGCTGGAGTCTTTGCCATGATCTATCAACCTGTAATTGTGGTGGGTAACAAAGCTCTTTAACTGGGACCATTCTATGTGAGAAATGTTGTCTAGGAAATGTGCAATTCTGTTGGCCCATGGTAGGAATGTCTAGTGCACTCTTTTATTGTGGTCATGTGTGTTACCGAAGCATTGCATTTAATTGTGCTACAACAGGTCATAACTGAAATGCAGCTCTTGGGTCTAACCTGGTTGCATAATTAAATGTTCTTATTTAGCCACAAAGATTACATTACCCTGCGCCGCAGTCACCACTACAACATGAAGAGTTACTCGGCACTCAAAGCCTTCAATCCTCTTTTCCTGAACATTCTCAGCACTTGCTGCCCCTTAGCCTCCTCCTCCTTGATCTGACAGCCACCAACAGAACAAGACCTTAATCTTACCACCTTATACTGTGGCTAACAGACATGCAGGTTACTGCCTTAATCTTACCACCTTATATTGTGGCTAACACACATGCAGGTTACTACCTTAATCTTACCACCTTATATTGTGGCTAACAGACATGCAGGTTACTACCTTAATCTTACCACCTTATATTGTGGCTAACAGACATGCAGGTTACTGCCTTAATCTTACCACCTTATATTGTGGCTAACAGACATGCAGGTTACTGCCTTAATCTTACCACCTTATATTGTGGCTAACAGACATGCAGGTTACTGCCTTAATCTTACCACCTTATATTGTGGCTAACAGACATGCAGGTTACTACCTTAATCTACCACCTTATATTGTGGCTAACAGACATGCAGGTTACTGCCTTAATCTTACCACCTTATATTGTGGCTAACAGACATGCAGGTTACTGCCTTAATCTTACCACCTTATATTGTGGCTAACAGACATGCAGGTTACTGCCTTAATCTTACCTATACTGTTGTGGCTAACAGACATGCAGGTTACTGCCTTAATCTTACCACCTTATATTGTGGCTAACACACATGCAGGTTACTACCTTAATCTTACCACCTTATATTGTGGCTAACAGACATGCAGGTTACTACCTTAATCTTACCACCTTATATTGTGGCTAACAGACATGCAGGTTACTGCCTTAATCTTACCACCTTATATATTGTGGCTAACAGACATGCAGGTTACTGCCTTAATCTTACCACCTTATATTGTGGCTAACAGACATGCAGGTTACTGCCTTAATCTTACCACCTTATATTGTGGCTAACAGACATGCAGGTTACTACCTTAATCTTACCACCTTATATTGTGGCTAACAGACATGCAGGTTACTACCTTAATCTTACCACCTTATATTGTGGCTAACAGACATGCAGGTTACTACCTTAATCTTACCACCTTATATTGTGGCTAACAGACATGCAGGTTACTGCCTTAATCTTACCACCTTATATTGTGGCTAACACACATGCAGGTTACTACCTTAATCTTACTACCTTATATTGTGGCTAACAGACATGCAGGTTACTGCCTTAATCTTACCACCTTATATTGTGGCTAACAGACATGCAGGTTACTACCTTAATCTTACCACCTTATATTGTATAACAGACATGCAGGTTACTACCTTACCAATCTTTACCAATTGTGGGTTACACCTTAATCAGGTTACTGCCTTAATCTTACCACCTTATATTGTGGCTAACAGACATGCAGGTTACTGCCTTAATCTTACTAATCTTATATTGTGGCTATACATGCAGGTTACCTTAATCTTACCACCTTATATTGTGGCTAACAGACATGCAGGTTACTGCCTTATCTTACCACCTTATATTGTGGCTAACAGACATGCAGGTTACTGCCTTAATCTTACCACCTTATATTGTGGCTTACATGCAGGTTACTGCCTTAATCTTACCACCTTATATTGTGGCTAACAGACATGCAGGTTACTACCTTAATCTTACCACCTTATATTGTGGCTAACAGACATGCAGGTTACTGCCTTAATCTTACCACCTTATATTGTGGCTAACAGACATGCAGGTTACTACCTTAATCTTACCACCTTATATTGTGGCTAACAGACATGCAGGTTACTGCCTTAATCTTACCACCTTATATTGTGGCTAACAGACATGCAGGTTACTACCTTAATCTTACCACCTTATATTGTATTGTGGCTAACAGACATGCAGGTTACTACCTTAATCTTACCACCTTATATTGTGGCTAACAGACATGCAGGTTACTGCCTTAATCTTACCACCTTATATTGTGGCTAACAGACATGCAGGTTACTGCCTTAATCTTACCACCTTATATTGTGGCTAACAGACATGCAGGTTACTACCTTAATCTTACCACCTTATATTGTGGCTAACAGACATGCAGGTTACTACCTTAATCTTACCACCTTATATTGTGGCTAACAGACATGCAGGTTACTGCCTTAATCTTACCACCTTATATTGTGGCTAACAGACATGCAGGTTACTGCCTTAATCTTACCACCTTATATTGTGGCTAACAGACATGCAGGTTACTACCTTAATCTTACCACCTTATATTATGGCTAACAGACATGCAGGTTACTGCCTTAATCTTACCACCTTATATTGTGGCTAACAGACATGCAGGTTACTACCTTAATCTTACCACCTTATATTGTGGCTAACAGACATGCAGGTTACTGCCTTAATCTTACCACCTTATATTATGGCTAACAGACATGCAGGTTACTGCCTTAATCTTACCACCTTATATTGTGGCTAACAGACATGCAGGTTACTGCCTTAATCTTACCACCTTATATTGTGGCTAACAGACATGCAGGTTACTGCCTTAATCTTACCACCTTATATTGTGGCTAACAGACATGCAGGTTACTGCCTTAATCTTACCACCTTATATTATGGCTAACAGACATGCAGGTTACTACCTTAATCTTACTACCTTATATTGTGGCTAACACACATGCAGGTTACTGCCTTAATCTTACCACCTTATATTATGGCTAACACACATGCAGGTTACTACCTTAATCTTACTACCTTATATTGTGGCTAACACACATGCAGGTTACTGCCTTAATCTTACCACCTTATATTATGGCTAACACACATGCAGGTTACTACCTTAATCTTACCGCCTTATATTGTGGCTAACAGACATGCAGGTTACTGCCTTAATCTTACCATCTTATATTATGGCTAACAGACATGCAGGTTACTACCTTAATCTTACCACCTTATATTGTGGCTAACAGACATGCAGGTTACTGCCTTAATCTTACTACCTTTATATTATGGCTAACAGACATGCAGGTTACTACCTTAATCTTACCACCTTATATTGTGGCTAACACACATGCAGGTTACTGCCTTAATCTTACCACCTTATATTATGGCTAACAGACATGCAGGTTACACTTAAATCTTACCACCTTATATTGTGGCTAACAGACATGCAGGTTACTGCCTTAATCTTACCACCTTATATTGTGGCTAACAGACATGCAGGTTACTGCCTTAATCTTACCACCTTATATTGTGGCTAACACACATGCAGGTTACTGCCTTAATCTTACCACCTTATATTGTGGCTAACACACATGCAGGTTACTACCTTAATCTTACCACCTTATACTGTGGCTAACACACATGCAGGTTACTACTAGGCCACTTATCTTCAAGTTCTTTTGTAGCCTATTCAGTAAGATTCCCTTTATTTGCTAATCCCTCTTTCTAGGAGGATTTCTGAGGGGAAACTGAGGATGGACTTACAGCTACTCATTCACTCATCCAGGCTGCATCTGAAGAAGGTGAGGAAACTATTTCGATTAGATATGAAGACGGAGCCTGTTTAAAAGGAGAGGATTTCCTCGTGTGATCTACCACACTAGCAGCTTTTTTATGTTTCTGTGAAGGAAAAGGTCATTAGGCTGGGGTTCACAGTGTTGCCAGTTTTGTGATCATGAAGGGGGGGGGGTCACCCACAGCTGGGTCATTTAAAGCCTTGTAGGTTAGGCAGAGGTGGCCCAAAAGGAGTCTACACTAGATTGGATACAGAGAGAGAGAGATTGAGAGCACTTAAGGTGTTCCACATACAAATTGCAACTTAGGCCTTTGCAAGGAAATGCTGTTTTTTTTTTTTCAGGTTGGATCATAAATCTGGAAAGGCACATGCCAAAGTGAGCACTGTATCCAATTATGGGCCTAATAAGGAAGGTGTAGAAAGCCATGTTCACAACACTGGACCTGGTAGAAATATCCCTAGTAACCACCTGGGATAAGCAGAAGGACTTCCTGTGATTACACAGTTGCCAACTACTGTATCCAGATCTTTGATAACTGCCTGTTCTGAGTGACGTGATATTAATGTGGTTAGAGTAAGGGTGCGCTTGTTGGTCACAGAACAGGACACGTTTTGGCCTTTAGCTCGAGGCCATGCTTGTGCATTCAGTGTGTCTGTCAGTCAATCTTGTAAAATCTGGAAATCCCCAAGGAAGTTGATGGTGGCTTCAAGTTTACAGCCGTTGGTAAACTCGGCCAGGCAGAAACTTCTGATCTGAGAGAAACATACCAAAAAGCTGAGACCTCAGCATTAAGCCTTGGGGGACACTTCTTACCATGAGTCTTCAAGGAGTAGACACTCCTAAGTCTTAGTTTACTGATATCTTTCCATGAGCCAGTTTGCTATCCACTGAGTAACATAAGGGTTTATGTTTAGTTTGGTAAGTTTTTATGTGATGTCTGTGTGAGGAATGGTGTAAAAAGCTGTGACTATGTCAAAATAAATTGTATGTATGTATGTACTTTACTTCACTCAAGGCCTCGATGACTTTCAGATAAGGCAGGCAGATTAAACAGACAGGATTGACCCTTCACAAACCTAAAAAGGCTTGTGAGGTTTATGGGTCTACAATGACCAGACCCGTAGGTGTATCTGAGGTGAAAGGACTTCGCCCTAGACAGCTGCTATATTCCTGATGGGCAACTTACTATCGGCTTATATTTGCCTAGCCTGGAATGTGGATTATCTCTGCGTTTCACTGTGAAGCCATCCATGACGAAGGCACTTCTTTGTTCTAGAAAGGACATGCCTAACGTGCTGCACTCTCATTACCTAAATATTTAGCTTGTGGACAGGATTACTGTCAATAGTTCACATGGGAAACATGGCAATTATAACTCTGCAATCAATCTTAACTTCCTGTGAACATTCTAAAACACACTCCAGCCTACCTCTCAAAACAAACTGTTATTAAAACATCCCACAGTCTGAAACTTACTGAATAGATGAAACTTAAGTCAACATTATTTTTGATTCAGTACTTAGTTTAAACCACCCAGAAAGTGTTTCTCTAACAAAGCTTCTGATATAGCATGACAAACTAGCTAGCCTACTGGGGATATCTGGTGTATTTATTCAACTGTTATTCATCTGACAGATTTGTTTAATACCACAAGGCTATAGTTCAAATCTGTTTTTACTTTTTACTTCTTAAAAAAAAAAAAAACACAATAGAAAGCTGTCAAAATTCTGGACAGAAAATCACCAAACAGTAAGTTCAGAATGTTGCTCAGTAAAACGTATCTTAACAGCAGAGACTCTGAAGTTTGTGATTCCACTTCCCCACCCACCACCTGGGGCTTCTTCCTTTACAGCAGTCATTACCAATTCTCATTTTTCTGTAGTATGCCTGATTTCTCTGTGGAACTACACCAAACACCTCAAAAGTAAACACTGCAAATTAAAAGGAATAAGGCACACAAAATTAGAATTTCAACTAGCATATTATCACATCTTTGTGGCTGCCAAAAAAAGCAATTACGAAAATGGAAATCAAAATTTAAACCAACGATACTGGAAGTAGTGAATATAGTAACAGACAAAACTGGAACGGAGATCTTTAGAAAAGGGTAGGAGCAAATTACATACGAAAAATGGGAATTGTGGGAACAATACATGCAGAGGAGGAATGTGGTTTAAAAGAAGGCAGGACTTAATGAGCTATGTAATGTTTGACTGAAAATGATTGGGTAGATAAGTGATGTATAATGTTTGCAACTGGGAGTGTGTCAGTATGGTTAGTGATGCAAAATGCTTGCAACTAGGATTGTGTTGGTGTGATTTGTTTTCATGTATATAAATGTGTGAATGCTTATGTCATAAGTGATGGTTTAATAAAGATGTTTCTTGCTTAAAAGAAGGGGGGCAGGAATTGAATAATTTATGTAATGTTGCTTTGGTTATATGATATATACCAATATATGTGAAGTATAATGTTTGTTAATACAGTTCAATTACTTTTGTGTAAATGTAAATTTGCCTATGTCACAAGTGATAATTCAATAAAGGTGTTTAAAAACTACTCACCAGAATATCAGATTTTTAATACAGTATTAAAATAAAGACAAAGGACGGCTCCAAATGAAACTTCTGCTGTCCAAGTGTAATTCCAGACATACTAGTACTTAAATAATACTATCGGCAGTTAACTACTCACCAGAATATCAGATTTTTAATACAGTATTAAAATAAAGACAAAGGACGGCTCCAAATGAAACTTCTGCTGTCCAAGTGTAATTCCAGACATACTAGTATTTAAATAATACTATCGGCAGTCTATGTGCAATCACCACCCACAAAAGCATCTCACATGCACTCTGATTCTCTGACAATAATTAGACTCTCCTTTGTGATCATCCAGCAAATTTAAAATCACTCAAAATGCAGACAGCAATCGAACAGAAAGAAAAAAAAAGCATTTCTGCAGGAGGGACAACCCCCCCCCCCCCAACTCTGCTACATGTATTTAGTGACCACAAGGTCACAGTATCTTGAGAATAGGAGAAACCCCTGAGACAATGCAACCTCAGGTCACTAGTGCAAAACTGGGAAAGTAGTCTGGGTCCAGTGGTACATTTGTCAGCCACTTGGGCCCAAGGAAGGAAAATTCTAGCTGTGTGTCATTAATAGAACTACTTCTGTACATTTAATATTTAACAGTGCATACACATAAAACACAGGACTGTGCGCCCAAGAGTTGTGTCTCTGCTCTGGAAGATAGCCCAAAAAGTTCAACTTATCTTCTTAAGAAAATTCTACTACACCCGTCATCTGCACATTAAATGAAAAGGGCAGATTTTATGATAACAAGCATTACTATGCAACATGTGAGCACCTACATTACTACGCAACATGTGAGCACCTACATTGCTACGCAACATGTGAGCACCTACATTGCTACGTAACATGTGAGCACCTACATTACTACGCAACATGTGCGCACCTACATTACTACGCAATATGTGAGCACCTACATTACTATGCAACATGTGAGCACCTACATTACTGTGCAACATGTGAGCACCTACATTACTGTGCAACATGTGAGCACCTACATTACTGTGCAACGTGAGCACCTACATTACTATGTAATATGTGAGCACCTACATTACTATGTAATATGTGAGCACCTACATTACTATGTAATATGTGAGCACCTACATTACTATGCAACATGTGAGCACCTACATTACTATGTAACATGTGAGCACCTACATTACTATGTAATATGTGAGCACCTACATTACTATGTAATATGTGAGCACCTACATTACTATGCAACATGTGAGCACCTACATTACTATGTAACATGTGAGCACCTACATTACTATGCAACATGTGAGCACCTACATTACTATGTAACATGTGAGCACCTACATAACTATGTAACATGTTAGCACCTACATTACTATGCAACATGTGAGCACTTACATTACTACGTAACATGTCAACACCTACATTACTATGTAACATGTCAACACTTACACTTTTGTCATGTATTTGGCTAAAGGATGTAAACGGAGCCAGAAACTTGGAAGAAGTGTTTTCATCTGGACAGGAAACATGTATGCTTTTCTGCAGGAGAAAAAGAAACACAACAGTACATATAAGACACTGTCAAATCATCACACGATAATTAGCTTTGACAGTTGTTCCCATCACAACAGATACATCAATTCAGCACTGAAAGAAGGTTAACGGATTAGGAAAATTCATAAAAAATGCACCAAATGTAGATAATGAAGGGTCTTCAACTCAAGATGATCCAAACTTAGCAAGCAAGTTCATGGATAATCAAGCTTCCGATTTGTTTGCATTGTTGCATAATAACAGGATTATTCTTTACTAAAAAAGATACATGGAGGGTTTATGCTCTGTGCAAAAAAAATGCAAAAGTAAATGAATAATACTTATCACAAAACTACAAACAGCTTCACTAGCACTGACTAAAGTCTTTATTACTGTCACATACTGTACAGAAAAGAATAGTTACCATGGGAAAGTAGTTCCACATTCTGAAACAAGCACTCCACACTGTCCCATTTCATAAATTACACTTCACAATAACTGTATGAAATTCCAGTGTAAAAGCAGCATGTGTACCTGTTCCACCACAATCTTTTCAGAAACAACTATCACTTTTGGCTTTTCACAGTGAACTTTCTTAAAGTGATTACCAGACAGTTGTCCTTAACCAAAAATGCACTACTTTCAGGTATGATTACATGACAATGACGCAATCTACAAAAACAAGTAAGCAGCACAGCAAACTCATGCAACCCATAACTTTAGCAGCAGCCTGAGCTATATGCATAATATCAGGACTGCTTACCCCCCTGGTGTCCATCACTGTGACAACTGCATCAGCAGCCTGAGCTTTATGGGTAATAGCAGGACTGCCTCCTCCAATATCCATCACTGTGACCACTGCTGCTGCAGCAGCCTGAGCTACATACGTAACATCTGGACTGCTTCCCTTGATACCCCTCACTGTGACCACTGCTGCAGCAGCCTGACCTACATGCATAGCAGGACTGCTTCCTCTGACGTCCATCACTGTGACCACTACTGCAGTAGCCTGAGCTATACATGGGTAATATCAGGACTGCTTCCCCCTAATGTAAATCACTGTGACCACTGCTACAGTAGCCTGAGCTACATACGTAATATCAGGACAACTACCTCGGACTTCCATCACTGTGACCACTGCGTCAGCAGCCTGAGCTACATGCATAATATCAGGACTGCTTCCTCGACATCCATCACTGTGAGCACTGCGTCAGCAGCCTGAGCTACATGCGTAATATTAGGATTGCTTCCTCTCACGGCCATCTCTGTGACCACTGCTGGAACAGCCTGAGCTACATGCATATCAGGACTGCCTCCCCTGGCACCCACTGTGACCACTGCGTCAGCAGCCTGAGCTGCATGCATAATATCAGAACTGCTTACCCCTGATGCCCCTCACTGTGACCACTGCTGCAGCAGCCTGAGCTACATGCGTAATATCAGGAATGCTTCCCCTGGTGTCCATCACTGTGGCCACTGATGCAAAAGCCTGAGCTACATGCATATCAGGACTGCTTCACCTTGAGTCCAGCACTGTGACCACTGTGTCAGCAGCCTGAGCTACATGCATATCAGGACTGCTTACCCCTGATGCCCCTCACTGTAACCACTGCGTCAGCAGCCTGACTTACATGCGTAATATCAGGAGTGCTTCCCCTGACGGCCATTACTTTGACCACTGCTGCAGCAGCTTGAGCTAAATGCATAATATCAGGACTGCTTCCCCCTGATGTCCAGCACTGTGACCACTGCGACAGCAGCCTGAGCTACATGCATAATATCAGGACTGCTTCCTCTGACAGCCATCATTGTGACCACTGCTGCAGTAGCCTGAGCTACATGCATAATATCTGGACTGTTTCCTCTGATGTCCATCACTGTGACCACTGTGTCAACTGCCTGAGCTACATGCGTAATATCAGGACTGCTTCCTCTAACATCCATCACTGTGAGCACTGCTGCAGTAGCCTGAGCTACATCCGTAATATCAGGACTGCTTACCCCGATGTCCATCACTGTGACCACTGCTGCAGCAGCCTGAGCTACATACGTAATATCAGGACTGCTTACCCTGGTGTCCATCACTGTGATCACTGCATCACCAGCCTGAGCTATATGGGTTATATCCAGACTACATCCCCTGATATCCATCACTGTGAGCACTATGTCAACAGCCTAAGCTACATGCGTAATATCAGGACTGCTTCCTCGGACGTTCATTGCTGTGACAACTGCTGCAGCAGCCTGAGCAACATGCATAATATCAGGACTGCCTTAGACGTCCATCACTGGGACCACTACATCAGCAGCCTGAGCTACATGTGTAATATCAGGACTGCTTCCCTCTGACGTCCACCACTGTGACGACTGCTGCAGCAGACTGAGCTGCATGCGTAACATCAGGACTGCTTCGCTTGATGCCCTTCACTGTGACCACTGCTGCAGCAGCCTGAGCTAAGTGCGTAATATCAGGACTTCCTCCTCCGACATCCATCACTGTGACCACTACGTCAGCAACCTGAGCTACATGCGTAATATCAGGACTTCGTCCTCCGACGTCCATCACTGTGACCACTATATGTCAGCAGCCTGAGCTACATGCGTAATATCAGGACTGCCTCCTCCGACATCCATCACTGTGACCACTATGTCAGCAGCCTGAGCTACATGCGTAATATCAGGACTGCTTCCCTCTGACGTCCACCACTGTGACGACTGCTGCAGCAGACTGAGCTGCATGTGTAACATCAGGACTGCTTCGCTTGATGCCCTTCACTGTGACCACTGCTGCAGCAGCCTGAGCTACATGCGCAATATCAGGACTTCCTCCTCCGACATCCATCACTGTGACCACTAAGTCATCAACCTGAGCTAAATGCGTAATATCAGGACTTCCTCCTCTGACGTCCATCACTGTGACCACTATGTCAGCAGTTTGAGCTACATGCGTAATATCAGGACCGCTTCCTCTGATGTCCATCACTATGATCACTGCTGCAGCAGCCTGAGCTACATGCGTAATATCAGGACTTCCTCCTCAGACGTCCATCACTGTGACCACTATGTCAGCAGCCTGAGCTACAGGTGTAATATCAGGACTTCCTCCTCAGATGTCCATCACTGTGACCACTATGTCAGCAGCCTGAGCTACATGCGTAATATCAGGACTTCTTCCCCTGACGTCCATCACTGTGACCATGTCAGCAGCCTGACCTACATGAGTAATATCAGGACTGCTTCCCTTGATGCCCCTCACTGTGACCACTGCTGCAGCAGCCTGAGTTGCATGCATATCAGGACTGCTTCCTCTGAAATCCATCACTGTGACCACTGCTGCAGTAGCCTGATATTACTCATGTAGCTCAGGCTGCTGCTAATATCAGGACTGCTTCCCCCTGATGCAAATCACTTTGAACACTGCTGCAGTAGCCTGAGCTACATGTGTAATATCAGGACTGCTTCCCTGGACGTCCATCACTGTGAGCACTGCATCAGCAGCCTGAGCTATATGTGCAATATCAGGACTGCTTACCCAAACGTCCACTGTGACCACTGCTGGAGCAGCCTGAGCTACATGCATAAAATCAGGATTGCTTCCTCTCACAGCCATCTCGGTGACCACTGCTGGAACAGCCTGAGCTACATGCATAATATCAGGACTGCTCCTCCTGACGTCCATCACTGTGACCACTGCGTCAGCAGCCTGAGCTACATGCATATCAGGACTGCTTAGCCCTGATGCCCCTAACTATTGCTGCAGCAGCCTGAGCTACATGCGTAATATCAGGACTACTTCCCTTGATGCCCCTCACTGTGACCACTACTGCAGCAGCCTGAGTTACATGCATATCAGGACAGCTTCCTCTGACGTCCATCACTGTGACCACTGCTGCAGTAGCCTGATATTATGCATGTGGCTCATGCTGCTGCTAATATCAGGACTGCTTCCCCCTGATGTAAATCACTGTGACCACTGCTGCAGTAGCCTGAGCTACATGTGTAATATCAGGACTGCTTCCTCTGACATCCATCACTATGACCACTGCGTCAGCAGCCTGAACTACATGCATAATATCAGGACTGCTTACCCCAACGTCCACTGTGACCACTGCTGGAGCAGCCTGAGCTACATGCGCAAAATCAGGATTGCTTCCTCTCACAGCCATCTCTGTGACCATTGCTGGAACAGCCTGAGCTACATGCGTAATATCAGACCGCTTCCCCTGACATCCATCACTGTGAGCACTGCTGCAGTAGCCTGAGCTACATGCATAATATCAGGACTGCTTACCCCGATATCCATCACTGTGACCACTGCTGCAGCAGTCTGAGCTACATGCGTAATATCAGGACTGCTTACCCTGGTGTCCAATGTGACCACTGCGTCACCAGCCTGAGCTATATGGGTTATATCCAGACTACATCCCCTGATATCCATCACTGTGAGCACTATGTCAACAGCCTAAGCTACATGCGTAATATCAGGACTGCTTCCTCGGACGTTCATTGCTGCGACAATTGCTGCAGCAGCCTGAGCAACATGCATAATATCAGGACTGCCTTAGACGTCCATCACTGGGACCACTACATCAGCAGCCTGAGCTACATGCATAATATCAGGACTGCTTCCCTCTGACGTCCACCACTGTGACAACTGCTGCAGCAGACTGAGCTGCATGCGTAACATCAGGACTGCTTCGCTTGATGCCCTTCACTGTGACCACTGCTGCAGCAGCCTGAGCTACATGCGTAATATCAGGACTTCCTCCTCTGACATCCATCACTGTGACCACTAAGTCAGCAGCCTGAGCTAAATGCGTAATATCAGGACTTCCTCCTCTGACGTCCATCACTGTGACCACTATGTCAGCAACCTGAGCTACATGCGTAATATCAGGACTTCGTCCTCCGACGTCCATCACTGTGACCACTATATGTCAGCAGCCTGAGCTACATGCGTTATATCAGGACTGCCTCCTCCGACATCCATCACTGTGACCACTATGTCAGCAGCCTGAGCTACATGCGTAATATCAGGACTGCTTCCTCTGACGTCCATCACTATGATCACTGCTGCAGCAGCCTGAGCTACATGCGCAATATCAGGACTTCCTCCTCCTCCGACATCCATCACTGTGACCACTATGTCAGCAGCCTGAGCTACATGCGTAATATCAGAACTGCTTCCCCTGACGTCCATCACTGTGACTATGTCAGCAGCCTGACCTACATGAGTAATATCAGGACTGCTTCCCCTTGATGCCCCTCACTGTGACCACTGCTGCAGTAGCCTGAGCTACATGTGTAATATCAGGACTGCTTCCTCTGACATCCATCACTGTGACCACTGCTGCAGTAGCCTGATATTACGCATGTAGCTCATGCTGCTGCTAATATCAGGACTGCTTCCCCCTGATGTAAATCACTTTGAGCACTGCTGCAGTAGCCTGAGCTAGATGTGTAATATCAAGACTGCTTCCCTGGACGTCCATCACTGTGAGCACTGCGTCAGTAGCCTGAGCTACATGCACAATATCAGGACTGCTTACCCCAACGTCCACTGTGTCCACTGCTGGAGCAGCCTGAGCTACATGCGTAAAATCAGGACTGCTCCCCCTGATGTCCATCACTGTGACCACTGCGTCAGCAGCCTGAGCTACATGCATATCAGGACTGCTTATCCCAGATGCCCCTAACTATTACTGCAGCAGCCTGAGCTACATGCGTAATATCAGGACTGCTTCCCTTGATGCCCCTCACTGTGAACACTACTGCAGCAACCTGAGTTACATGCATATCATGACAGCTTCCTCTGACATTCACTGTGACCAATGCTGCAGTAGCCTGGTATTATGCCTGTAGCTCAGGCTGCTGCTAATATCAGGACTGCTTCCCCCTGATGTAAATCACTGTGACCACTGCTGCAGTAGCCTGAGCTGTATGTGTAATATCAAGACTGCTTCCTCCGACATCCATCACTATGACCACTGCGTCAGCAGCCTGAGCTACATGCATAATATCAGGACTGCTTACCCCAACATCCACTGTGACCACTGCTGGAGCATCCTGAGCTACATGCGTAAAATCAGGATTGCTTCCTCTCACAGCCATCTCTGTGACCACTGCTGGAACAGCCTGAGCTACATGCGTAATATCAGGACTGCTTCCTCCTGACGTATATCACTGTGACATTTGCTGTAGCAGCCTGAGCTACAGACGTAACGTCAGGACTGCTTCCCCTGACGTCCATCACTGTGACCAAAGCTGCAGATGCCTGAACTTATGGGTAATATCAGGACTACTTACCCCGATGTCCATCACAGTGACCACTGCTGCAGCAGCCTGAGCTTTATGGGTAATATCAGGACTGCTTACCCTGATGTCCATCACTGTGACCACTGCTGCAGTAGCCTGAGCTACAGACGTAATATCAGGACTGCTTCCTCTGATGTCCACTGAGCACTGTTGCAGCAGCCTGAGTGACATGCGTAATATCAGGACTGCCTCCCCCTGACGTCCATCACTGTGACCACTGTGTCAGCAGCCAGAGCTACATGCGTAATATCAGGACTGCTTACCCTGACACCCACAGAGTACTGCGCCAGAAGCCTGAGCTACATGCGTAATATCAGGACTGCTTCTCCCTGATGTCCAATGTGACCACTGCGTCAACAGCTTGATCTACATGCATAAGATAAGGACTGCGTTCCCTTGATGCCCTTCACTGTGACCACTGCTGCAGCAGCCTGAGCTATATGGGTAATATTAGGACTGCTTCCTCCAACGTCCATCACTGTGAAAACTGCTGGAGCAGCCTGAGCTACATGCGTAATATCAAGACTGCTTCCTCTGACATCCATCACTGTGACCACTGCATCAACAGCCTGCGCTACATGCATATCAGGACTGCTTCCTCTGACGTCCGTGACCACATCACTGTGACCACTGCGTCAACAGCCTGAGCTACATGCGTAATATCAGGACTGCTTACCCTGATGCCCACCGAGTACTGCGCCAGAAGCCTGAGCTACATGCGTAATATCAGGACTGCTTCTCCCTGATGTCCAATGTGACCACTGCGTCAACAGCTTGATCTACATGCATAAGATAAGGACTGCGTTCCCTTGATGCCCTTCACTGTGACCACTGCTGCAGCAGCCTGAGCTATATGGGTAATATTAGGACTGCTTCCTCCAACGTCCATCACTGTGAAAACTGCTGGAGCAGCCTGAGCTACATGCGTAATATCAAGACTGCTTCCTCTGACATCCATCACTGTGACCACTGCATCAACAGCCTGCGCTACATGCATATCAGGACTGCTTCCTCTGACGTCCGTGACCACATCACTGTGACCACTGCGTCAACAGCCTGAGCTACATGCGTAATATCAGGACTGCTTCCCCCTGATGTAAACCACTGTTGCAGTAGCCTGAGCTACATAATAATATCAGGACTGCTTACCCAGATGTCCATCACTGTGACCACTGCGTCAGCAGCCTGAGCTACATGCGTAACATCAGGACTGCTTCCTCTGACGTCCATCACTGTGAGCACTGCATTAGCAGCCTGAGCTACATGAGTAATATCAGGACTGCTTACCCAGACGTCCACTGTAACAACTGCTGGAGCAGCCTGAGCTACATGCTTAATATCAAGATTGCTTCCTCCGACGGCCATCTCTGTGACCACTGCTGGAACAGCCTGAGCTACATGCGTAATATCAGGACTGCTTACCCTGATGCCCCTCACTGTGACCACAGCTGCAGCAGCCTGAGCTACATGCATATCAGGATTGCTTCCTCTGATGTCCATCACTGTAATCACTGCGTCAACAGCCTGAGCTACATGCGTATTATCAGTATTGCTTCCTCTGACGTCCATCACTGTGACCACTGCTCCAGCAGTCTGAGCTACATGCTTAATATCAGGACTACTACCCCATGACATTCACTGTGACCACTGTTGTAGTAGCCTATACTCCGATGTCCATCACTGTAACCATTGCTGCAGCAGCCTGAGCAACATGCATAATATCAAGACTGCTTACTCCAATTTCCATCGCTGTGACCGCTGCAGCAGTAGCCTGAGCTACATGCATATCAGGACTGCTTCCCCTGACGTCCATCACTGTGACCACTGTGTTAGCAGCCTGAACTACATGTGTAATATCAGGACTGCTTACCCTGACGTCCACTGTGAGCACTGCGCCAGCAGCCTGAACTACATGCGTAATATCAGGACTGCTTCCACCTGACGTCAATCACTGACCACTGCTGCAGCAGCCTGAGCCACATATGTAATATCAGGACTGCTTCCCCTGATGCCCCTCACTGTGACCAAAGCTGCAGTGGCCTGAGCTTATGGGTAATATCAGGACTGCTTCCTCTGACGTCCATTATTGAGCACTGCTGCAGCAGCCTGAGCTACATGTCTAATATCAGGACTGCCTCCCCCTGACGTCCACTGTGACCACTATGTCAGCAGCCTGAGCTACAAGCATAATATAAGGACTGCTTACTCCCAATGCCCCTCACTGTGACCACTGCATCAACAGCCTGAGCTACATGCATATCAGGACTGCTTCCTCTGACATCCATCACTGTGACCACTGTTGCAATAGCCTGAGCTACATACGTAATAGCAGGACTGCTTACTCGGATGTCCATCACTGTGACCACTGCTGCAGCAGCCTGAGCTAAATGTGTAATATCAGGACTGCTTCCTCTGACATCCATCACTGTGACCACTGCTGCAGTAGCCTGAGCTACATGTGTAATATCAGCATTGCTTCCTCTGATGTCCATCACTGTGACCACTGCTGCAGCAGCTTGAGCTACATGCGTAATATCAGGACTGCTTCCCCCTGACATCCATCACTGTGACCACTGCAGGAGCAGCCTGAGCTACATGCATAATATCAGGACTGCTTCCCCTGATGGCCCTCACTGTGACCAAAGCTGCAGCAGCTTGAGCTTTATGGGTAATATCAGGACTACTTACCCAGATGTCCATCACTGTGACCACTGCGTCAGCAGCCTGAGCTACATGCATAATATCAGGACTGCTTCCCCTGATGGCCCTCACTGTGACCAAAGCTGCAGCAGCTTGAGCTTTATGGGTAATATCAGGACTACTTACCCAGATGTCCATCACTGTGACCACTGCGTCAGCAGCCTGAGCTACATGCATAATATCAGGACTGCTTCCTCTGACATCCATCACTGTGAGCACTGCGTTAGCAGCCTGAGCTACATGAGTAATATTAGGACTGCTTACCCCAACGTCTACTGTGACCACTGCTGGAGCAGCCTCAGCTACATGCGTAATATCAGGATTGCTTCCTCTAACGGCCATCTCTGTGACCACTGCTGGAACAGCCTGAGTTACAAGCATACTATCCGGAATGCTTCCTCTGACGTACATCACTGTGACCACTGCTACAGCAGCCTGAGCTATATGGGTAATATCAGGACTGCTTCCTCTGACATCCACCACTGTGAAAACTGCTGCAGCAGCCTGAGCTACATGCATAATATCAGGACTGCTTCCTCTGATGTCCATCACTGTGACCAATCAACCACCTGAGCTACATGCATATCAGGACTGCTTCCTCTGACGTCCATCACTGTGAGCACTGCTGCAGCAGCCCGAGCTCCATGCGTAATATCAGGAGTGCTTCCCCGACGTCGATCACTGTGAGCACTGCTGCAGCAGCCTGAGCTACATGTGTAATATCAGGACTGCTTCCTCTGACATCCATCACTGACCACTGCAGGAGCAGCCTGAGCTACATGCGTAATATCAGGACTGCTTTCTCTGATGTCCATCACTGTGTCCACTGCATCAGCAGCCCGAGCATAACATCAGGACTGTTTCCTCTGACATACGTCACTGTGACCGCATGTGTAATATCAGGATTGCTTACTCTGATGCCTCTCACTGTGACTACTGCTGCAGTAGCCTGAGCTACATGCGTAATATCAAAACTGCTTACCTCGATGTCCATCACTGTGACCACTGCTGCAGCAGCCTGAGCTACATGCATAATATCATGAATGCTTCCCCTGGTGTCCATCACTGTGACCACTGCGTCAGCAGCCTGAGCTACAAGTGTAATATCAGGACTGCATCCCCCTGACGTCCATCACTGTGACCACTGCTGCAGTAGCCTGAGCTGCATGCATAATATTAGGACTGCTTCCCGCTGACGTCCATCACTGTGACCACTGCTGCAGTAGCCTGAGGTACATGCGTAATATCAGGACTGCTTCCTCTGACGTCCATCATGGAGCACTGCTGCAGCAGCATGAGCTACATGCATAATATCAGGACTGCTTCCCCTGGCGTCCACTGTGACCACTGCATCAGCACAGCAGCTGGAGCTCCATGCATAATATCAGGACTGCTTCCCCTGATGCCCCTCACTGTGACTACTGCTGCAGTAGCCTGAGCTACGAGTAACATCAGGACTGCTTCCTCCTGATGTCCATCACTGTGACCACTGCGTCAACAGCCTGAGCTACATGCGCAATATCAGGACTATTTCCTCTTATGTCCATCACTGTAAACACTGCATCAGCAGCCTGAGCTACATGCGTAATATCAGGACTGCTTCCCCCTGACATCCATCACTGTGACCACTGCTGCAGTAGCCTGAGCTACATGCGTAATAGGACTGCTCCCTCTGACGTCCATCACTATGACCACTGCTGCAGCAGCCTGAGCTACATGCTTAATATCAGGTCGGCTTCCTTTGGAAGGAGGACCACAGTACCCTTGCTTGTTTTGCCAAAAGCTTCCACCTGCTTCTCTGGGTGAGTGGAATCCACACATCCTTCACACCCCTTACCAGAACCTCAAACATTAAACAGTGTGTCTTCACCAAAGTTGAAGTAGTCCTTGTAGATTCTGTGAAAACTAATGCTAAGGAGCCTTAAACTTCACCCCATCCTTGTAAATCTCATGTTCTTACAGTTCAGCTTTTTCTGTTGGTCCAAAAAGTATTATTAAATCAAAAAGGGCATTCCTAAAATTGGCCTTGATACTTTCAAAGTTGATGGGACAGTGTCAAGAACACTGGTGAGCTGCAAGTCCTGCTCTTGCCACACTCCTGCTGAACCATCCACAAAACAATAAGCAAGGAGCACAGTTTTGCCAACTACTGAACCAAGACTTGACAGCAGTATTGCAGTCTTCAAGTTAGAATCAGACAAAATTTTCAAAGCCTAAACTTCAATGTCCTCAAGGTAAAGTTGGAGGTTGAAAAAACATGCTTCCCAAGCGTGGCCATTGCAAGTGACTGTTAAGAGGACAGAGAGTTAAGGTCTGTGGTTAAGGGGCTAAGGGCAGCTAAACAATAACTCTACCAACAGGTTCTGTACCCAGCAAGGCTAGTCAATGGGTACCTAGAGAGAGACAGAGTGAGACAGATTCCTCAGGGGACTGTAGGTGCTTTCTCTTGCAGTTGACCTTATCTCCAGGTCTGAGACAGACAGAAGCATCCAATAAGAGGGAAGACATAGATCTGGACACCAAAACTACATCCTAAGAAAATTCCCTGGCAAGCCTACCCTGGCTGGTAAAAGGCTGGAGGGTCCGTGGACCCATACCATAATCAAAAGGGTGGGCTCATGCAGGCAAACCTTCATCATAGGCTCTAGAACTAGCAATAGCTTCAAACCAGAGGCTGAAACCACTGACCCTGGAGGACAGATGCCAAACACTGAAGGGCTCATCATTGAATCCAAAAGAGTCAGCCCTATCTTTAGGTCTGATGCGTCAACCCAAACTCCCAAGGTCTAGGAAGCCATTAATACCATAGCCATGGTCCATGGCTTTGATGTAGAACAGACTCAGACTTGCTGGAAAGAATACTATGCCCAAACAGTTAAGGCCTAGAGATCGACAGTACCAGACCCACAGGTGCCATGGTGAAACACTACCACCAGCAGCAAGGTCACCATCTAGATTACCAAGTTTGAGGATATCCATCCCAATGGACCATCATTGTAAAACAATGAATGGTTATAGGCTGGCTACAATGAAACTGGACCTTGTAAGGCCAAGCAGTGAGGAACAGTCAGGGCTCTCATCTAAGAAAGTGGCCAGGACCTTGTAAGGCCAACAGTGAGGAACAGTCAGGGCTCTCATCTAAGAAAGTGGCCAGGACCTTGTAAGGCCAACAGTGAGGAACAGTCAGGGCTCTCATCTAAGAAAGTGGCCAGGGAAATGATCTCAAGCATCAGATGCTAGCGGGGGAAGACACTTGAATCACATCGGCTGAGAAATGAAAAAGGTCCGTCACATTAATTGATGGTCCAGATGGACATATACAGACCTGTAGGAGATGAATGATGAGAACAGAGAAAGGCAGGGAGTCTGAATCAGACGTCAGAAATTTTAGAGGACACCTGTATTGCAGAGAGGGTGTTTCTTTTTAACAGTATGTATGGAATCTTTAGAGTGACTCTGTCTTTCCTAGCTCTTTAGCAGATGACAGGGGAACCTAGGAATAGGACTTGCAGCTGTGGTAGGAAAGAACCTCCAGATTTTTATTTTTTTTTTTGTTTACTAATGGAGATTTTAAATGTGGCACTATCCTCTAAAAAATATTTTCTTCTAATTATTTAGCACATCTAACAATCTGGTCAAGGCAGAATCTTTGCTCTATACTTAGACTTTCTAACAGGACTGGCAGTTTTGTTTTATCTTTATATCCAAGGCAACTCTTACTGAAAAAACATGATTGGGCATTTCCACCTCAAACTCATCCCCACGAATGCAGTTGTGGGCAACTGGACAGAGTCAAGAAAGTGCCCATTAGGGGAAGATTTGCATAAACCAATCACTTTAGCCATCAGCTGTGGTGCACAGTATCCTCCTGACCGGAGAGCACAGATCACAGACTGTATGCTGTGTTAGGGATATCCACATAATGTAAAAATTAGCTTTAGGTCATTGGGTTACATTGTCTGTTGCCAAAATGGCGATGGGTATTTGTAGTGAGATGGTGGTTGAGGAACCAACTCATGTCATGGACCCATGCTAATGCTGTGCACCTCTACTGGCCAGTGTTCCACCATAAAGACGAACAGTCCTGAGTCATTAAGCCACTGGCCAGGGGAGTGCCCACTTGCCCAGCCTAGGTTATTAATTATTAAATTATAAGTTTTTTCCTTGGAGCTTTTCTCCCCGGGCCTCTACTGAAAATGGACATATATCCAGTTAGACTAGCCCAGTCAACAAATGTAAAATAAATAAATAAATAAATAAATAAAAGGTTATCTGGGAAAGCTCTGCTGAGCGAAAGCTGGATGTAAAACCAGTCAGTCTGTTAAACACTACGGACTACTAGCTGCATCCTGGCAGTGAACCTATGTCATGATGGTAAGGAGTAGGCTGGAAATCCTCTGTATCCAAGAAAGAAGATGGAATGGCAGTGCAGCAAAAACATTTGGCTTGGGATCCAGAGTCAACTACTTTGGGAGAGGACAGATCAGAAAAGGGGTGGGATTTGTGGTGAGGGAGACCCTTCAAATGACAGGGCTATCATCAGAATTAGTGACAGACTTGTGGCAATCGGATTTCAGTGTACAGAAAGGGCAGCCTTCACAATCTGCGCATAAACCTTACAGCAGAGTTGTGATAGAAAGGAAAAGAACGCATGCAAGCAGCAGTTAAGAGGACCTAGTAGATAAAGAAGTGCAACCCGAGTTTGTGTTGATAATGGGGATCTGAATGCACATAATGAGGTGGACAGAACTAAATACAAGGACAGCTTGGGTCCACATGGGTGGGACAACAAGAACAAAGAAGGAGCGGCCATTCTAGTGTTTTGTCTGGCAAATGGCTTGATGGTGGCCAAAACATTCTTCAGCAAGAGAGGCTACAAGATCACAAACAAAGGTGACTAACAGGCAACCCAGGTAGACTTTCTAGGCACTGGGGTAAAATCAGCCATTGCAAAGACATCCCAAGTGAAACAGCTGGTCCACAGCATAAAGCACTGGTGACCACAATTAGCTGCAAGCAGTCATCATAGAAAGCTGGAAGGTTGACTGGAGCCAGGTATGGAAATAAGGTACATAAGGAAAGCAAGTGGTGGAAAGCAGACGTCCAGGAAATGATTAAAAGAAAAAGAGTAAAGTCAGGGAAATAGACAAGATGGATCAGTCTAAGAAAGAATAGTGGTTGGCATGCAAGTAGGCTAAGAAAGCCGTCACAACAGCAAAAAAACAAGGCATAAGGGTCACTCCACTAGTAGATGGTACAAAGAAACTATCAGGTTGCAAGGCAAAGACAGAAAGCTTAAAAAGAAAAAAAAAACATTCATAAAGGATGCCAGTAGCAACCTGCACAGTGGTCCACAGGGCATTAGAGGCAGGCGGAATGAGTACTTCCAGCAGTTTCAGAATGAATAAAACCCCAAAGAAGTTATACTGCCTTATACATAGCCTGATAAGAAAGAGGAGGAGCCCTCCCTAAAATTAAGAACAGCACTAAGAAAGTGAAGTCATGAAAAGTAGCAGGCTTAGATGAGGTCACAGCACATAGGACTAACATGCAATGGCTCATAGCAGTATGAACAGAAAGGTGTACCCCAGATGGCCAAAAAACAAGCACTCTGGTACCAGTATACAAAAATAAAGGGGTCATTCAAAACTGCAGACAGCATAAAAGGTACCACGCTCCTGCCACGTTGCATGAAAGTGCTGGAGAAGGTAAATGATAAA
The DNA here is from genome assembly GCF_019279795.1 of Protopterus annectens. Classification (NCBI taxonomy): domain Eukaryota; kingdom Metazoa; phylum Chordata; order Ceratodontiformes; family Protopteridae; genus Protopterus; species Protopterus annectens. The sequence goes on from NC_056736.1 coordinate 751,633,820, forward strand.
TGAATATGCAGAGTAGTAGCAAGTAAGATAGGAGATGAAAAGTTCAGAGTCAGATCAGGGTGCAACTAAAGCAATGTCTGCAGTGAGACAGACAGAAGAGATGAGGAAAGGGTTCAAATGGGTATTCCTAAACTTGGACAAAGCATATGACAAAAAACAGATTTGGGCATTCTTGTGGTGGTTCAAAATCCCACAAACATTGGTAAAATTAGTGCAGGCTATCTACAAGGAGCCAGTGACTCAAGTATAAATAGGGAGTGGATTCACAGAAGGGTTCCCAGTGGGAGTGGGTGTGCACCAGGTTTCAGCTCTGACCTCAAGGTTGATCATACTGTTTATGGACTACATCAGCAAACAGGTCAGAGGAAACACAGATCAAAAAGCTGCTGTATGCAGATAATGAGCCATTTCAAGCAGACTCGGAAAAGGAACTAAAACTTAAGACACACAGCATGAAATAGAGTACACATGATTCAAAGAAACGTTATTGTCATTTAGGACCACACAAATGCAGCCTAAATGAAATTACAAATGTGAGCTCATGAAAGAAATGTAGTGCAAATAATATAGATACAGCAGTCAGACAATAACATAAGAAAGAAAATAACACTTATGACATGCAAGAGGTCGTTCACATTACATAAATGCACTCAATACCCATTATCCAGTGATAAATAACAAATAAAAAGTAAATACCCACCACCAAACCCCTTCACCGTTAAGACGGAGAATAAATAGAGACTAGTGAATAGCAGTTATTTAGTTACTGTATTGCACTTATTAACCTTAGACGTGACTCAGTATAGCCATCATATTGTGTAATAGTAATACTGCTGCTAATTGCTCAGAGCGGCAGGATTAAATAAATAAATAAAAAAAGAGGCTTCAATGTATCAGGTATTATGGTTGGTGTCCGTATTAATAACTCACAGCTGTAGGATACGAACTGTTCCTGAATCTGGTAGTCCTACACCAGAAGCTGCGGTACCTCCTTCCAGGAAGCAAGTTGTTAGAACCAGTTGTGGGCCGGATGGGTCGAATCATCTAGTATTTTGTATGCTCCCTTTCTTGCTCTTGTAAAGAAAAGCTCCTGAACAGAAGGGAGGTTTGTGCCCAAGATTTTCTCAGCCACCGTTACCACCCTCTGTAAATTCTTCTCAGCCATGCTATAAAGTTGCTGAAGAGGATGCTCTCGATAGCTCCCCCTGTAAAACATGGTAAGAGCAGACAGCAGGAGCCTGGCCTTTTTGAGCTTTCAGGAGGTGAAGCCTCTGCTGAACCTTCTTGATTATACGGTTTGAATTAACAGTCCAGCAGAGGTCAGTTGAGATATGAAGGCCCAGGAACTCGGTTGTTTTGACTTTCTCTACTAGTTCCCCTTTGACAGTGAGTGGTTGGTGAACTGCTGCCTTTCTCCTGAAGTCCATAATCATTTCTTTGGTCTTATTAACATTCAGGTCCAGATTGTTCCTGTCACACCAAGCAATCAATGTTGCAATCAATGTTTTCACTTCATCTCTGGATTTATGTTCATCCCCACCACTAAGGAGACCCATGACTGTGGTATCATCAGTGAATTTTATAATATGGTTTGACTTATGTTTTGCTGTGCAGTCATGGGTAAGGATGGTGAGGAGCAAGGGGCTGAGCACACAACCTTGGGGGACACCAGTATTCAGGACTATGCATTCAGAGGTACTTCCAGCACATGTCCACTGGGGTCTACCAGTCAAAGTCAAGAGTCCAGTTACATAGGTGCTTGTTTATCCCGAGTGCCATGAGCTTATCCACCAGATGCATCAATATCACAGTGATGAATGCAGAACTGAAGTCGATGTACAGCAGCCTTACGTAGTTGTTCCTCCCTTCTAGGTGTTTTAATGCAAGGTGTAGTGTGACTTATATCGCATCCGCAGTCGATCTATTTGCCTGGTATGCAAAGTGGAGATGATCGAAGGACTTGGGTAGACCCCAGATAGATATTTCTTCACAATCCTCTCAAAGCACTTCATGACATTTGAGGTTAAGGTGACCAGTCTGAAGTCACTGAGGCAGGTAGGATTGGGTTTCTTCGGAAGTGGGATAATACTCGTTCCCCTGAAATGGGAGGGAACTTTCTCCATAGCAAGGGATGAGTTGAAGATGTCGGTCAGTACCAGACATAACTGATCAGTGCACTCCTTTAACACTTTGCCAGGTATGTTATCTGGTCCAGCAGCCTTCCTAGGATTCATCTTCTTAAGCCGAAGTCTCATCTCCTCAGAGTTTAAGACGTGCACCATCTCTTGTTTGTCAGTGTTTGTTTTGGAAGGTACAGTGATGTTCTTCTCCTGAAATCTGCCAAAAGAGGAGTTCAGTTCATTTAGGAATTTCAAGCTGTCATCACATTGGGGTGATTTGGTCTTAAAGTCTGCGAGCTGCTGTATCCCCTGCCATAGGCTTCTTGTGTCCCTCATGTCTTGGAAATGGATCTGAATTTTCCTCCCGTACTCCCTCTGTCTCCCTGATGCCCTTTTTCAGATTTACCTTGCCGCCTGTCATTTGCCTTGAAGGCTGTGTTTCTTTCCCTCAGTAGCTCATAGATATTCCGAGTGAACCAGGGTTTCTGATTAGCTTTTATAGTGATGGATTCTTTGGTGGTTACATCCTCCACACATTTATTTATGTAGGCAAGAACCGAGTTGGTATAGGTGTCTATGTCTAACTGGAGGATGTGCACAGCTGCTTCTTTGAAGACCTCCCAGCAGGTGGTATTGAAAGAGTCCTGAAGGCAATCCATGAAAACCTCCTGCCAGACTCTGATATGGTTTAGTTGTCATTTTAATCACTGATAAAAGCAGTCTTAATAGGTAGGCAGAAGCAGGACTGCAGTGTTATCAGAGTTGCTTATGTTGGGGTGCTTAAGAGCTTTAAAAGCTCCTTTAATATTGCTGTAAGATTTGTCTAAGGTATTCTCTCCTCTGGTTGGGAAATCCACATACTGACAAAAATGGGTTAACACTTCCTTAAGGTCAGCTCTGTTGAAATCACCCACTATCACGTGCAAATTCTGGGTTTTTACTTTGTAGCTCACAGATAATATTATGGAGTTTATTTTGAGCTTCAGTGGTGTTAGCACTGAGAGGAATGCACAATGCTGTGACACATATCCCACTGATTTCACTTGGTACACAGAAAGGTCTGCATTTTACTATCAATATTTCCACACCTTCAGAACAGTATGAATGAATCAGCTTACAGTCTTTGCACCATCTGTTATTAACACAGATGCACACACCACCAAATGTAGCTTTACCACCATGTGTGAAAACCATAAAAAGGAGATGAATGCGAACTGAACAATCACCACAAACCACAAAAAGTTCACAGGAATCACCAAATAAGGGCTTGCATCAAGAAAATATAAAAATAAAATAAAATATTTATTGAAATCCACAGCCAAAATTAATGCTTCCAAGCTGATACGTTTTCGATAAAGTTCTTCTTCAGATACAAACAACCATATAGAACAACAGTAATATATACCCTATTGTTTAATTGAAAAATTGCCTATCTAATAAAATTCATGCTAAAAAACACCCAATCAAAATTCCGTGGAAAAAACCCAAAGGACGCATCACATTATTTGAATTATAAAAAACACAATTATCTCTAATTATATTTACGGTTTAAATTTTTATTAACAAAATTTTTTTTAATTCAGGACACTTACAAAAATACAATCCTTAACAAAACTCTCTAAATAAAATATAATATATGATATGTAATGTATAATGTAATAATAATAATGCTGCCATCTGGTGGTATGCCTATAGAATACATCCAGCAGGATCAAAGTTTTGCTGATCTTAATCTCAATACAGGCTTAATAGACAAAAAATCATTTAAAACCAGGGGGTTTTGTAGATTCCAAAATAATCTGCCAAAACAACTCCCTGTATTCCAACTTCGCCTCCCACATACCTCCTCTTATATCCTTAGGAACTGTTTCCAAAACAAAAAAAAACAAATGTTGCCTGAGGACAAACCAAAGTGTGCCTATATAATGCGTTATTATTATGATGTTTTCTAACATCATATAGATGTTCATAAATATGAGACTTTAATTTTCTCTCAGTTTTCTCCACATAAAAGGAGGTACATTGATTGCAAACAGCAATATACACCACCCCAAAAGTATTACAATTTGAAAAACTACTACTACCAATATGTCTATTCCTTGCAGAAATAAAAATATTGTTTTTGTTAATGATATTTGGACATTGTGAACAAAAACCACATTTGTAGGTTCCAAAACTACGGGACCCATTACTCTTAAAACTGGATGTACCAAACTCAAAAAGTTGTTTAAAATTTAAATCCTTACGATAAATACATTTTAAGGGCTGTTGTTTTTTAAACCCCAAGTTGGAAATTTGAACAAACCTTTCCCATTCTCTACTAATAACGTTTTTGACCACCCCTAAATCACCTGAATAATCTAAAATATATGCGTGGTCCCAATTGTTGGGCATATTATTCGTTACAACAGTTGTTATAGGGGGTACATCCTGCCCCAATATAGGAGCAAATCTATCTTTCCTACCCTGAAGGACCACTTCCAAAACTTCATCCAGTAATGATTTTGGATATGCTCTATCACTAAACATGTTGAGCATTTTACCACATTCTAATAAAAATTCATCATCATGGGAGGTCATTCTACTGGCCCTGACCAGTTATCCCTTAACCAAATTCTTCTTCTGAAAATAAGGATGTCTACAATAAAAGTGTAAATAAGAATTGGAAAAAGTATTTTTACGGTGTATCTTGGAAGTAAAACTTGAATTACCCTTACTGAGGGAGATATCTAAATATATCAATTGATTTTCATTAAAATCAAAAGTAAAATCTAAAAAATTGGTTGCCCCTTTAAGATAGTACAGAAATTCAAAGAATTTATCTTGGGTGTCAGTCCAAAAAATACAAATATCATCTAAAAACCTTTTGTATAAGGACCAACAACCAGAAAAGGGACTAGGAATCACATACAGTTTCTCCCACCAGTTTAAAACTATGTTGGCATATGTGGGGCACATTTGGCCCCCATAGCTACTCCTTTGTTTTGCTTGAAAAATTCACCCTGAAAAAACATATAATTATTCTTCAGAATGACCTCCATGAATAACAGGCAATTCCTAAAATCGTCTTGGGAAAACAAACCACTATCCCTCATGCTCTCTTCCAACCACTGAAGCCCAATATCGTGAGGAATAGAACCAAACAGGTCAACTACATCCAGTGTAAGAAAAGCAAGATTGGAGGAAAACATATGCGGATTAAAAGATCTTAAGAAATCCTATGAGTCCCTAAGAACTGTTTCACCAGAATATGACAGCTGTTTGAGTTAGTCATCCACAAAGTTGGCCAATGGGGTAGTAACAGACCCCTCACAGGAAACAATAACCCTTAGGGGGGGATCCAGACAATCCTTATGTACTTTTGGTATCCCAAAAACAGAAGGGACTCTTGGTTGTTTATTAAATAGAAAGTTAAATTGCTCATTGTTAATAGAACCTTCTAATAATAAATCATTCAGCAATAAATTAATTTTGCTGTTAGCAATATTAACTTAATTTACAGAAGCCCTAGAGTATTTTGAAGTATCTTGAAGCAAAATATTCATCTTAGATTTATATAGGATACTGTCCATAAGAACCGTCCCACCCCCTTTATCCGGTTGCATCACCCTAATGGTTCTATCATTTTTTAATTAATTTAATAATTTATTTTCATTATGGGTAAGATTTGAATGTACATAATGATTTGTCACTACTTTTCTAATTTCTGTTTCCAATAAATTTTCTATATTTTTCAATTGGGGGTGTAGGGGGGGATTTATTATACTCTTTTTCTTTAGCGTGATTGAACGTGAGGGACCACTGTCAGCATCCTGAAATAATAGGAATAAATTCTGTTTTCTCAAAAACAACTTTAAATCTATTATAGATCTCGGTATACTCGCTTTCCTTATTGTTACATATTTAAAACCTTTGGAAAATAACTGAAAATGATCACCTTGAACATCCACTTTACTATAATTAAAAATGGTATAGTTGTTATACTCCAGAATGTTACTCTGGCGATCTGAGAAACAGAAGTTACCGTCCCTATGTCCTGTGATAGTCGTGGCGATAGTAAGCCTTGTACTGCACCAGATTCTTTTTGCGAATCCGGTCGGACCGGCGTACTGGGACTGGATATTCTAAAGGGAATCCCACGTCCCCGTCATTTATTCGCTCATGTCTAACATCTTCAGATCCGTTATCCTGACACTCAAAACCACCACCGACTATACCAACATTATGTTCTTTAAAAAATGAACGGAACAATTTAGGTTTAGGGTAAGCTTTACCCTCTTTGTATTCCCTCAGATCTCTCTCAAGTTTCCCTGGTTTCCTCTTCATACTAGTAATACATTCCAATTCTACTTGTGAAAAAATATCCAAATATAACTTTTTCTCATGGTCCACCTGAAAAAGAAGATCATTAACAATAGTATTATTGATACGTTCCATTTCCACCAGAATAGCTGCCCTAACCCTTTCATTTTCCTTAAGAATGGGCCCTGACAACGTCAAGACCACAATTGTCAAATATTTTCAACAACTCCAAATGAAACTCGGAGACCTCCTCAACGCTATTTGGAAATTTACAAATATGTAAACCCTTAGGAACCACTTGTTTATTTAAACATTCCTTAAGAAAAATATACAGTCACAACCCAGTTGTCTGAATTTATCCAAATAAAAATACAATTCGTCCAAACTTTCCCTATAAGTTTTGACTACATTGTTGTTCACACATGAAACAGTAGAAGAATGATTTAGGGTATAAGTCTTATCAATGAAGGTGTTAAAATCAAAACAGGGAGATTTGGTAGAAAAGTCACCTTGATTAGATGGGTTAGAATTAACACCTGTATCAGATGAATGTCCCGGTTCCACTTCGCGTGTTGCTGTAAAATGTGAGCGTAAAAGCCACAGAAAATCTGAAACGCCTTCATTGGTTATGTCCACGTGTCCTCCAGAATATTCTGAAGATGAATTAGTTGAAAATATTCCAATTTTAGATTTGTCTGAATTATTCCAATTTTAGATTTGTCTGAATTTGTTCTTTCATGTTGAGAACCAGAGGTTAGCGCGGAAGCTAAAGACACTATGGATTTACAAGCCGGTGACAATAATTCAACCAATTGGGAAAGTTGACCAATAACCTTCCGTAGTTCACCTCTCTCGTCACTACGTGTGTCAAGTTCTATTGCTGCTGCCCCTGGAGTTTTCACCATCTCCAACCAAGACTGAAAACCATAAAAAGGAGATGAAGGCAAACTGAACAATCACCACAAACCACGAAAAGTTTGCAGGAATCACCAAATAAGGGCTCGCATGAAGAAAATATAAAAATAAAATAAAATATTTATTGAAATCCACAACCAAAGTCACAGCCAAAATTAACGCTTCCAAGCTGATACGTTTTCGATAAAGTTCTTCTTCAGATACAAACAACCATATAGAACAACAGTAATATATACCCTATTGTTTAATTGAAAAATTGCCTATCCAATAAAATTCATGCTAAAAAACACCCAATTAAAATTCCGTGGAAAAAACCCAAAGGATGCATCACATTATTTGAATTATAAAAAACACAATTATCTCTAATTATATTTACTGTTTAAATTATTATTAACAAAAACATTTTTTAATTCAGGACACTTATAAAAATACAATCCTTAACAAAACTCTAAATAAAATATAATATATGATATGTAATGTATAATGTAATAATAATAATAATGCTGCCATCTGGTGGTATGTCTATAGAATACATCCAGCAGGATCAAAGTTTTGCTGATCTTAATCTCAATACAGGCTTAATAGACAAAAAAATCATTTAAACCAGGGGGGTTTTGTAGATTCCAAAATAATCTGCCAAAACAACTACCTGTATTCCAACTTCGCCTCCCACATACATCCTCTTATATCCTTAGGAACTGTTTCCAAAACAAAAAAAAAAAAAAAAAACAATTTGGAATACAGGGAGTTGTTTTGGAATCTACAAAACCCCCTGGTTTAAATGATTTTTTGTCTATTAAGCCTGTATTGAGATTAAGATCAGCAAAACTTTGATCCTGCTGGATGTATTCTATAGGCATACCACCAGATGGCAGCATTATCATTACATTATACATTACATATCATATATTATATTTTATTTAGCGAGTTTTGTTAAGGATTGTATCATATATTATATTTTATTTAGAGAGTTTTGTTAAGGATTGTATTTTTGTAAGTGTCCTGAATTAAGAAATGTTTTTGTTTATAATAATTTAAACAGTAAATATAATTAGAGATAATTGTGTTCTTTATAATTCAAATAATGTGATGCGTCCTTTGGGTTTTTTCCACGGAATTTTAATTGGGTGTTTTTTAGCATGAATTTTATTGGATAGGCAATTTTTCAATTAAACAATAGGGTATATATTACTGTCGTTCTATATGGTTGTTAGTATCTGAAGAAGAACTTTATCGAGAATGTATCAGCTTGGAAGCGTTAATTTTGGCTGTGACTTTGGTTGTGGATTTCAATAAATATTTTATTTTATTTTTATATTTTCTTGGTGCGAGCCCTTATTTGGTGATTCCTGCGAACTTTTCGTGGTTTACCACCATGTGCTTTACATCTATCTGCTCTAAAGAGAATTAGCCCATATATGTTCACAGCATTGTCACTAATGTTACTATGCCAGTTCATAGGTGTGTACTAGGCTAATGGTCCTTGAGCCTTTACAAGCCTAGCCCATAGAAGTGCTCTGGTATCATGCCGCCCAACGTTAGTTCCCAGTGTCTCTCAAGTAGAGCCACTGCAGTGATCTCGGGGGGGGTGAACATTCTATTTCCCATCCACTCATCAAGATTTCTGTCGAAGACAGCCAATGAGGTGCTCTGCTTGACATGTATGGGAAGTCTACTGCAGAGCATGGGCAGTCTCTGGGTTATGAACCTGTCCCTCCAGCATGTTCTGTTGATTGTGGTAATGCGGTCGAAGTCTCTGGAGCGTGTGGTGTGGAGCGATTTGGATTTCTTTAGCTGTAGCATTTCTAACAGAGCTGGGTCAGACATGGCTTTGTAAGTCAAGCAGAGATCACCTTTTAGTAGACGATAGGAGACAGAGAATAGCTGGAGTTTTTGTGTCTGTCCATGTAGGACATGTATTTAAAGCATAGGATCTTCTTCATGAGGTACTTTTGTGGCCTTTCCATCTGTTGCAAGTGTCTAGTGAGGTACATGCCAAATGGGGCATTATACTCTATGACTGGCCTAATGAGAGAAGAGTAGAGAGAAATGATGACCTCCTTCTTCCTGGATGCAAAACCCTTGGTAATGAGATGTGCCACATAGAAGGACTTTCTGACCACAGTGGCAATGTGGTGGTTGAAGGAGAGTTTGCCGTCAACCTGTGTTCCCAGATCTTTTATAAACACCTTCAGTGTTCAGTGGGCTCCCATCGATGTGGTAGTTAGTGGGAACTGAGTTTTTCCCAAAAGGGATGACTACGTAGTTTTTGGCATTAAGCTTAAGGCCATGGTTTTGGCATCAGTCATTAGTTTCAGTGAGGCCTTTCTGTAGGATGGCTACATCACTTGGGGAGTTAATAATGGCTCCCAGCTTGCAGTCGTCTGTGAACTTGGTCAGCCATAGTCCCCCCGTGTTGGCCTGCACATCTGAGAAGTAGATGCCAAACAGGAGAGGACCCAGGACCGATCCATGTGGGCCTCCACTCTTGACTGGTCAGCAGGCTGACTTGGAGTCCGTTACTTTCGCACTGTGGGTTCTATCTGTGAGCCAATTTGTAACCCACCTAATGATATAGGGGTTGATGCCTATTTTGGTGAGTTTATCAATAATTCCCGAGTGGGGAATGGTATCAAAGGCCTTGGCCAGATCAAGGTAGGCTGTATGAACTGCCTTGCCCTCACATCCACAGCTCTGGTAACTGACGCAAAAAAGTCAACCATTTTGAGCAAGCATGATCTACCTTTCACAAAACCAAACTGCATGGGATCTAGAGTTTGGAGATTCTCTATATCCTTGTTAATTAGGTCCATGATGGTGTGCTCTATAGCCTTACATAGACTCATCAAGCTAATGGGATAATTCCCAGGGTCTGTAGTCGCTCCCCTTTATGGAGAGGGATGACTGTAGTACTGCGCCATTCGGTAGAGACAAAACCTGAGGGAAGGCTGTGATTGAACAGAGCACACGGATGTGGTGCCAGTTCACTTTGTAGCTCATACAGCACACATCCAGGGATATTGTCGGGTCCCATGGAAGCTGTATTCTTGGCCTTGGACAATGCAGCTTTAACCTGTGCTACAGTAATACTGGGTGCCTGGCATTTCTCCGGTATTGTGACTGGTCCTTTGGGGGGGGGGGGTAAAGTTGGCACTGAATCTGTCAGCCAGTATGTTGTCAATATCTGTTGGCTCAGTACAGGAAGTACCATTGTGCAGTAACTCTGAGCAAGCCTGGGTATTGCCGTGGAGATTCCCGATATAACTATAGAAGGCTTTGTGGTTTTTGGTGTCTGCTGATGAGGGATCTCAACTTTTTGTTGAGGCTAATAAAGGGAGTTTTTCCAGTCTTGGGACTTCACCTTTTTCTGCAATAGTTTCTTCCTTCTGTTGTAGAGTTCATTAAGGGCAGGGGACCACCAGATTGGCTTCCTTTTTTGGCGGGGAGTGTCTTGATTCTGCTGGGTATGGCTAGTTCCATGCATTTATGTATGTGTTTGTACAGTGCATTGGTGTATGATTCGGCAGTCATGCATCTATTTTCCACTGACATGGGTGCCGTGAAGTTAGTAAACTCTGTTTTTAGGAGCCCAAAGTCAGCTTTGGAGAAGTTTTTCATGGTGGTTAACTTTCCAGGGGATGTGGGCGAGATGTGGATTTGCTTGGCAATTAGCTTGTGGTCGGATCTAACCAGGGAGGAATTGACTATCGGTGTAGAGTAACGGTTGCCCATGTTAGTAATAACCAGCTCAAGGATGTTGCTTCCTCTAGTGAGGGTAAGAATGAGCTGGTCCAGGGCAATGGAATTGATGAATTCCAGGAAGTGTTGGGCCAGTGTATTGGTCCAGGAGTAGTTTTCCCAGTTGATGGAGGGGTAGTTGAAATCACCTAGTATGAGAGAGTATGGGGTTGGACCCTACAAATGTCGATGTTCTCCATTTTGTGGAGTGCTTCGAGTAAGTGCATCTTGTGATTTAGATTTCTAGCACTGAGCAGCATGACCCACAGATTGCATTTATTTATAGCTGTTACAGTGGTAATTTGTTTTTTGGAACATTGCCTAAAAAAGGCACTATAGAGGTGGCAAGAGCCTTAGCCAGTATCTGGAAACCCAGGGGTGACACATGCAGGTCACCTCTGGCAAAGCATCAAGGTCTGCCAATCATGTCATCCCAAGCAGACAGATACTGGATCTCCTTAGAATGACACTAGAAACTTTGACACTAGAAACTTAGCCAATTGTTGAAGTCAATCATTCTCCGTTTGTACTACGGTATCATTCTGGGCAAAAGTAGGATGCTGCTCAGGGCTAGGGTCATACCTGCTTGGGCCACATAATCTGACAGCTCCTCCATGTCACTTTTCATGTAGTCCAGGGAGGTATGTCTCAGGTCATTCACACCCACATGGACAGCGACAGAGTCATACTTGTACGTGTTGTGGAATGACCTGAGTGCGTGTGTTATGTGTCAGATTGACAGCTGACTTGTTACCTTCTCCTTATTCAACCTAGTGAGTGGGACATCAGATTGTCTCACTATCAAGTCACCTGTGATTAGTGTATTGGGCAGGTTGTTTTGCCTTAGGGGCTTAGGTTGAGGGGCACACTGCACAGGTGAGCTGTGTCTCTTGTGGAGGTAAAGTGCATTTCTGCCTTGGAGGTCTCTGCTGTTTGGGTAGATTTCTATTGACAGCCTCTGCGAAGGTGGGTGTGTAGTTTGTGTTTTTATGTGAGAGTTGTGATGGTGGGTGTTCTGGAGGGATGTGTTGCATGTGGTGTGGTGCAGGTGCTGACCTTCTTCTCTTGACCAGCTAATCCGGTCTTGGCTTGCGAGTGCATGGCTTCCAATTTGGATATACAAATGCACCTTTCCCAAGTCTGAACAAGTGTCGCTCACCTGTGAGCTCCATTCTCAGATAGTCCATCTTGTTATCCAATGAGCAGTCATTTGAAAGCAATACTGAAGGAAATGCAGGCCTGTGGGGGGTTTCTCTTCAGTTTAGCAGCAGCTGCGCCCTTGCAGCCTTTCTAGTTCTTTCACATCTTTTCCTTTTGTAGCTGCTCCAGGGCATTTTAAAACCATCCCTGTGAAGTTTCAGAGCTCTGATGGCATTCTTATTTAAAACACAGAGATCTTCCACTTCTGCAAGTAAAGTAGGCCCCGAGTACTCCTCAAACAACAGAGGTTCAAAGCCAGGAGCTCTTTCTTGTAATCCATTTCATTTCCAGTAATTTCCTTCTGGTATAAGTAATTGTACCACATAAAAACATCTGGAGTGTGTTTTTTTTTTTGGAGGTTTCATGCAAGAGAAGCAGGAATAAACATTTCTATCTGATGAACTAACAAAGCTGCAGCCTCCCTGGGTGCAGTCTTTTTTTTTTTTTTTTTTGAGACAGTTGTCATGGCAGCAAATGTGGAAATCAGAGGAAGATGAAAATTGTGATAACCTCTTCCATTAATTTCCCTTCTAACAGCTTCAAGTACAATGGGAGGCTGAGGAGAAGGAAAGTCTGAATGAATAGGTCAAAGTTAAAATCACAGCGGCTGCAGCCAGCTGGCACACAATGTCGGAAGTAGTAAGTGACGAAAGAACAGTGAAAAAGCTGTAAGTGCATGAAACGGCAGTGTGAGCAGCACCAGGACTTCTGTATGGTACAGAAGCTGGGCAGTGTGGCAGTAAAGGAAGTTAGAGGTGATTGAGAAGAAGTGCCTGAGATGGGTAGTGGGATGCACACTGTGCGACAAATGAAGAAATGAGGATATCAGAGCAGAAGGCAAAGTAACTCCAACTACAGAGACAGTTCAAAGAAAACAGATTGCTGTGGGTCAGATACATGCAGAAAAGCAAAAAAAGACCCAGTGACGACAACCTGGGAGAGACAGGAAAAAGACAAGAGGAGAGGAGGATGTCCAGCAACTAGCCATATGGTTTGCATGACAGAACACCTACAACAGTCAGGCATGACAGTCAAATAAGGTAGGATCGTGACATTGAAGGAGAGGTTGCAGCAGTTTATGTGACACCTTGACCCAAGAAGAAAATGGCAACAAACAGATGATTATGATGATGATGAACAGAATTCTGATAAAAATAGCACAACAGTAGAACAGCAGTAATTTGAGATAGGGAGGAGGGATGTAACTGCACTGAAGGACAAACATTTTGAAGTACAAAAGGAAAGTACAGTTGTGTACAATTACCAT